>NW_027501059.1:0-81463 GCF_021521415.1 Bidens hawaiensis | reverse complement strand
ACCTGCACCTGTCCTGTCCCTTCTTGAACGTCTGATCAACTTATGAATGTCTTCTTCTTCTTCTGACTCACTGTCGTCATCTGTCCTCTTTCTCTTCCCAAACATCCTCTCTTGAGTCACCATCATACGTCTTGCCTCATCCATTACATCATCAAAATCTGAGTCAGCCACCGTTGTAGCTGCCCTAGTCAACTTCCACAGTTGAAACTCTTGCAGCCGAGACCTGAATCTCTTCTGCTGGATGCATACGATCCATGTCAAAGAATCCTTGGCCGCCAAAAGCAGCATCAAGGTCTACTTCTTCTTCAGCTGACACAACAGGCGCAGCAGGTACAGCTTGAGGTGCTCCCGCCTGTTGTGGTTGAGGATCTCCAAACTCGTCCCCATTAGCAGGAACATACTCCGGGTTGATTAAATACCCAAACAGTGGAGTATGCCTAGGACGCAGTTCAGGCTTGTTCCTAGCACTCGAAGTTCTGCATTGGGCGAAGATACGTTTGTTCACACTTTCCACGTATCTGATAGGGCGGCGCTGAGGTAGATTTGGAGCCACATGTTCAAGATCATCTGGATGAATCTAGGATACATGATGAACCTCTCACGCGCCCACTGCCCGTCTTTGTCTATCGATCTCATAGAAGACCATCTGACTGAAGCTATAACGTTTGTTATAAGTCAAAGCAGTCATCCCCGACTGCATGGTCGCACCCATCCCGTCAGTACCCACCTTCCTCCCTGACATGCAGACAATCATTACGTGCATGAGGAAGCGCCACTGATCGAGTAGGGAAACCCTTCCTTCTTTGTGTATCGCCCAACGGGCCGGAATAGCCCATTCGTAAAAACGCTCCATCTCGGAAAGGAGCCACAAAGTCCGTCGGGTCATCCCTGGTCTCATTCCCCGAAACGTAAAGCCGCCCGGATTTGTTCAGAAGAGAACTGAACTTCTTGATTGTTGACGGTTGCTCGCATAACCGGGGGCTCAACGCGGCAATCGTATTCCACCGTCTGCCAAAAATCCTCAATATTGGGTAAGGATATCGGCAGAGTAGTTGTGATCGCGTGGAATATCCGCGAGCGAAGAAGGAAAGTGATGATTTCGCGGTAATCCTCCACACCACTCGCATCTGGGTCTAACGTAATATACATATTATGACCAGGGAAGAACTGCCTTTGATTATCTCCCCCATCATCGCCACCAAGCACCTCCAGCACCAGCAACAGCAGCCATATTCTGCAACAAACGAACCAAGTTAGATAAACGTTAAGGCATAACACAAGTTCGCTTGTTACCATGAGCGAAGTTGTGATAAAATCTGTATAGGCGAAGTTAAAGTTGGGGCGAAGTTGGGAACAACTTCGCTTCAACCTGAACTTCGTCTAATAACTAATAAGTAAAAAGGGTCCAGGCGAAGTTAATGATAACTTCGCCTCACCACAACATCGCCTCACAACATCGCCTCACAACATCGCCTTAGGCGAAGTTAAACCTCAGGCGAAATTGCGGATAACTTCGCCTAATCCTTAAGTTCGCCTGAATCTGAAACGGCAGTTGATAGGTTTATGAAACAACGTGCAGTTGGTGATTTCGTAATTAAGGAGTCCGGAAAACATGATTTTATGGTTATCTAGACGTTCAGGTTGATTATGAACACGTAAAAACAAGTTTGAAAATCCGGTAATAAGGGTCGACCGACCGAGGTCACGAAACAGGTCGAAACGATCTCAGATTAACATCAATGAACATGGATTATACGATATAATGACCCAACAAACCTTTAAATCGGTTTGAAATCGAAGAAAGATAAACACAGACGAATCGACAGATAACTTCGCGAAAGTGATCGAGAAGTTCGCTTAGGGTTTAAGGAGATAAGTTCGCTGTGAAAATGATACTGTTTGACTTCAAGTATTCTTTATATAGGGGCGGAGTTACTCAGGCGAAGTTGTGGATAACTTCGCCTAGGGCGAAGTTATTCACAAGTTCGCCGATATATCAAATTCTACAAAATCAACCCCTATGATTTTAACATTTTTCAATTAACTTTTAAAACCTCCTTAAAGAGTTAAATGACACGATCAAGTCCAAGTAACCAGTTATAAAATCATAAAACTACCTAAGTACGAAAAACTTTTAAAAATTAAAGTACAAGGGATCAAATTTCAGTCTAGACAGGGACTACCATGTTTTAGAAAAGGTCCGAACAGGAATCATACTAACTACGTGACTGTCACATAGATCCATGTTTAGCTGTATTATGACATAGAGAAACAGGTTGTAAGTATGGTAAATAACTGAAAATGGTTTTCATCGTTTCTGTGATACGAGTTAGGTTCAATTATGCCTCAAAATTTAAGTGGGCAACAACTCAGAGATTATGATGCCTCCTATCTATTCTCAAAGCGTATTTGGCTTTCCCCAAGTCACCCCGAATTGACCTCAACCCATAGTGTCTGATTAAGTTTGTAAGTACTTTTCATCTGCTTGCCGTTCTCTTTCTTACTCCATGATTGAGAAGTCTTGACATTGTTAGCTCTAGAATGTTTCAATAACTCATAAGGTTTTTTTTTTTTTTGAATAAACATTTACATAGACTTCAGAGTAGTAAACAACTGCAAGTCCCGAATCTGGATCACTGCAGTTTCTTCACACACTATCTTTACGGGAATCAGAACACTTACGGGCTCGTGTATGACTGGGTAATCGCTTTTCTGCCTATCATTCGGAAAGATATACATGAAGACATGCAAAACTCTTAAGGAGTTTCCACGTAAAATTGAGTAGATTTAGTTTGTATCACATCTACTTTTACGCACCATAAAAAGCTACCATGACATACAATGACTGTTCTAAAGCCTTTTAAGCCTAATAACTTCACTAGTTAAGCACACAGAATCAGTATATGTATCATTTTCCAAGGTTGGATCAATTTTCTGTTAAACATAGCAAACGAACTTCTTACGAAGTAGTAGACTTGAAAAATAATTTCATTTCCCAAAAAGAAAAATTTAACTTCTATCGCCCCGACCAAATCAAAGTCTTCAGGTCAACGGCTATCCCGAAGATCCAATGGATCAGCTGGACCGACCACATACTAGTATGTGTCCTTCTAACTAAGTATGATCGACTAATTTTAAGCGAAAGAATGAAAACTCATCATAAACCGCCCCGGTCACTTTCAGTCATCTGGTTAATGGCTATCCTCATATTCTACAAGTAGAAATGAGGACCAAACATATCCTAAGACATGTCCTTCAAACTGAGGCAACCGACATAATTCTCAGCGATAGTGACGTTTTTTTTTTTTTTTTTTTTTTTTTTTTAATCAAACACAAAGTATGGTTACTCGGGATTGATCATCCCATTCAGCTCAATAAGGTTTTGAAATCTTGATTTGTCAAACGCTTTAGTATATAAATCAGCGAAATTATCAAGCGTATCCACCTTTTCAAGCACAATCAGTTTGTTCTCAGCACAATCCCGTATAAAATGATGACGTATGTCAATATGTTTAGTTTTACTGTGCTTCACGAGATTATTAGTTACTGAGATCGCAGCAGTGTTATCAATACAAATTGGAGTAAGTAAGAAATTCAGACCATAGTAGCGTAACTGTTGTTGAATCCACAGAACCTGGGAGCAGCAGTTGGATGCTGCCATGTATTCTGCCTCACATGTTGAAATGGCGACTGATGTCTGCTTCTTGCATTGCCAGGACACTAATCTGCCTCCTAGAAACTGACATCCTCCAGTAGTTGACTTCCGACTCTGATTGCACCCTCCATAATCAGAATCTGTGTAAGCGACCAACTCCAAGTCTCCTCCTTTTGCGTACCACAACCCCAGCTTTGGTTTGCCTTTGAGATACCGCAAGATCCTCTTCACACCCTTCATGTGAGATTCCTTTGGGTTTGCCTGAAAACGAGCACAAAGACAAACTGCAAACATAATATCAGGCCTAGAAGCAGTTAAGTACATTAAAGAACCTATAATAGCCCGATACTGAGTTGGGTCCACATCTGCGTCATTGTCTGTCTCAGCACCCAATTTATGGTTGACGCAGATTGGAGTATCGAATGGAGTGCTGTCCTCCATCTTGAAACGTTTGAGCACATCATGGACATACTTGGTCTGATGAATGAACATCCCATCATTCTTCTGATCAACCTGCAATACTAAAAAGAAAGTTAGTTCATCCATAGCACTCATTTCAAACCTTTTCTTCATGACGGCCTCAAACTCCTGACACATGGATACTTTTGATGCAGCAAAGATAATGTCATCCACGTAGACTTGCACCAGCAAGAAGTCGCTTCCTTCTCTCTTGAAGAACAACGTGCTATCTATCTTCCCTCTTTCAAACCCATTTTCAAGCAAGTAATCTGATAAAGTTGAGTACCAGGCACGAGGTGCCTGATGTAGTCCATACAACGCCTTGCTTAACTTGTACACGTGGTCTGGAAAGTCTGGGTCAGGAAAACCCGGAGGTTGCTCAACATACACTACCTCATCGACTTTCCCATTCAGAAACGCACTATTCACGTCTAACTGAAATACCTTCATCTTCTTATAAGCAGCAAATGCCAAAAACAATCTAATGGCTTCCAATCTTGCCACAGGAGCGAACACTTCATTATAATCAATCCCCTCTTGTTGATTAAAACCTTTAACGACTAGCCTCGCCTTGTTTCTTATAATAATCCCTTTCTCATCTCTCTTGCACTTAAAAACCCATTTTGTGCCTATCGCATGCACATTCTTTGGTTTTTCAACCAAAGTCCAAACTTCCATTTTCTTGAATTGAGCCAGCTCTTCTTGCATGGCTTCGACCCACGAGCTGTCCTTTAGAGCCATTTGATAATTTTTTGGTTCAATCTGGCTGATAAAGCAGGTGTACAAGCATTCGTTGATTATGCCTGTCTCCTTAATGCTTGTGTAAACACAGGTGTGCTCATTCAAGCTACGTCTTGTTTGTACACCGGAGGACACATCACCAATCACATTCTCCAAAGGGTGATCTTTATGAATTCTCGTGGTCGGAACAGAACCGACATGCAAATTGTCTTCCAAGTTAGAAGAGAGCTCGTCAATGGTTGTTTCTTTCTGAGAGTGAAACGGATTGAAAAATTCTTCTTCAGGAGAGGCAGCAGGGGTATCGTTAGCATTTGATGTGGAAGGTTGACATTTATCAAACAGCTGTCTTTGCACTAGATTTTCTTCCTCATCAAGGATCATCTTCGTAACAACTCTTTCTTCTTCTTCTGCACTATCCAAATACGGTATGTTAAAAGACTTAAAAAGTCTATCATAGTCGAAAAACTCAGCAGGTCCGTTGCTTGGTTTTGGCGGTTTGTAACTTGTGATATCGGTGTTACACACCACCTCAACCTTGCTGGTCGATGTATTAAAGACACGTCTGTTGGGAGTTCCAACAACATAACCAACTAAGATTCCTTCATCGGCTACTTCACCAAATTTAGAATTTATCTTTAAAATCGAACAAGGGGACCCGAATGGTTCAAGACCACTCAAGTTGGGCTTCCTCCCATGCATAAGCTCATAACACGTTTTATTAAGTCTTTTAACAGTCAAGACTCTATTAAGGATATAGCAGGCTGTAGCAACAGCTTCAGCCCAAAACACCACAGGAAGCTTCGAATCAGCCAGCATAGTTCTGGCTCCTTCAATTAACGTTCTATTCTTCCTTTCAGCCACTCCATTCTGTTGCGGAGTATACGGAGCGCTGTACTGGTGTTCAATCCCTTTCTGAAGGCAGAAGATCTCCATCTCAAAATTCTTGAACTCCGTTCCATTGTCACTCCTGATGAACTTAACCCTTTTATCCATAACGTTCTCAACTTTGGTAATCAAATTCTTCACCATTTGAGCCGTTTCATCTTTTGTCTTCAGGAAATATACCCACGAATATCGTGAGTAATCATCAGTGATCACCAAGCAATAAGAAGTACCTCCTAGACTTTTTGCATTCACGGGACCGAAGAGATCCATGTGAAGCAGTTCTAGAGTACTGACAATAGAATTGACCTTCTTGGTGTGATGGGATTTCTTGTGCTGCTTTCCCTTCTTGCACGCTAGACATTTGTCTTCAAAGTTGAAACTTTTCAAGGGAACGCCCAGCACAAGTCCATTCTTGACAATGTGGTTCATCTTCCGAAGATGAATGTGCCCCATTCTCCTATGCCACAATTCGGACTCCGATTCACTTGCTTTTGTCATAAGGCATGATTCTTCCGTGGCCATTTCAGTCGACCTCATATCCATAATATACGTATTCCTCTCACGTGGAGCCTTCATCACAATCCACTCCTCTGGTATCTGCAAACCAGGATGCAACACAATCGCCTCATTCTTTGTAAAATGTACGGTGTACTCCTTATCACAGATCTGCGACACACTCAGCAGATTGTGCTTCAATTCTTCGACAAAGTTTACTTTCTCTAGAGTTATCTTTCCATTAGACACCGTTCCCATTCCTGTAATCTTGCCTCCACTTTCTCCAGCAAAGCTCACTCTCCCTCCTTGAACAGGTTTCAAATCGTGTAACAAGTTTTTGTTACCCGTCATGTGCCGGGAACAGCCGCTATCCACAACCCAAAGATTATTGGCAGCCCTGTTTAACTGTTCCTGCACGATTAAAGCAAAAGATTAGAATCTAGGGACCCAAGACCAATTGGTCTTGGATCTATACATCCCGAGCTTTGGCTTTCCAAAGTTAGTATCTGGATAATTCCTGTAAGTCCTATTAGGATACCTCCTTGTAGATTGATTGTGAGGCCTTCCAAACCTTTGTGAATTAAAAGAATTATAGCTTGTGGTTTGGTTATTAGCAGTGTAAAACTGAGATTTGTTTCTATGAAAACCTGAATTAGTCACATTTCTGAATTTTTAATGGTTTCATTTTTACCAGTATTATGATTACCATTAGGCTTATTCTCAGTTTTAGTAGGCCTCACACCTCTGAATCTCTGCTTCAGAGGGCAATTTGCAACTAGGTGCCCTAATTGATTACACTTAAAACAACACCTATGTTCAACCTTTTTATCAACAGGTGTTTTAGATGTCGAGGCTTTATTACCGCCCGTTTGTCTCACATAAGGTGGGACATACGGGTTTAGCGGAGAACTCTTTTTAGTTGTTTTATCTTTCTCTCCACCATTTGGCAATACCGCCTCCTCTTTTGCCTTACCAGGCTCGGATGACTTATCCGAACTTGATGAGACTGGACTCGAATCAGAAATTTTAACACTTGAAACAGGCGAACTTGTTTCGCCTCTACTAACATCTGGTTCTTTACTAGTTACCTTAATTGGAACTGTCTGAACAACCTCAAAGTCAACAGATTTCTGATTACTAGGATTAAAAGTGTAGTTGTGATTATACGGTGGTGGAACCTCATGATAACCGATTCCTCCCCTCTTAACAGAAGAACCTTGATCACTAACAAGGTGATCAAGAATAGCAGAGGAATTTCTGAACTGCTCAAGTTTTCTATTCAGTTCCACCACTTTCACCTGGTGATCAGCAATCTGTTTTTCTCTTTCAGCTATTAGCTTGGTTTTTTCTTCCAAAACTTCATAGCTTAGATCAATCACTTGTATTTTTTCAGCTAGTTTTGCTTTTAGACTTTTAATATCTTTTTCACAAGCTTTTATTTTAACTTTATAGCTATTTTCTCTTGCTTTTGTAAAATGATGATCTTCTTTTAGAGTTTTAAACTCAGCATCCAAACTAACATACTGATCAGTTATAGTTGCTAATTGCTCAGACAAGTTTTCACATTTAGAACAAGTAGGTTTAGAACATACCTCGGAGAGCTGGTCTTTAACATCTGCCATTAATGCTTGATCTTCCCCAGTAGCTTTCTCACTTCCTTCAGTTTCAACCTTCGCCAAATTGGCCTGTTCGAAAGTTTCTTCAGAATGCAGGTTCCAGTTGTATTCACCATCTTCTCTGGAAATCATGGCACTATAATCTTTAGAACCCCCACTTTGCTGTGTAGACCTGCCCTGACTTCGTTCTACACGCTCATTCCTGCATTCCTTTGCAAAGTGACCGTTTTGCTGACAATTGTAGCATCTTACCTTCGTCTTGTCAAACCCTGGCCTTCCACCGACAAACTTTCTTCCGGTCTTTCTCATAAACCGTTTCACTCTTCTCACGATCATAGCCATCTGCCATTGCAGATCCATTTCTTCCAGATCATCAGCATCAATCTGGTCATAGTCTTCATCCAACAAAGCTGGATCAACAATCTTCCCCTGAATGTAGTTCTCATAGGAAGCAATAAAAGAAGCATAGAGAGCAAACTGCTCTTCAGCAGATTTGACACTCATAGGCATCTTAGAGTAGTTGTTGCTAGGAATACTTGGAGAGCAACTACTCTTGCTTGCTTGCGGTTTAGAACCACTAGATCCACCTGCTACAAAGCAAACATCACCATTCGTGTTGACTGACACATGCCCCTCATGTGATGAGTTGGCGCCCGACTCTCCCTTCGAGTAGTAGGCAGCTGATTCAGTCTTCGAACCTGAACTAGAGTTGACTTTAGCACCATATATACCTGGATCTTGAACCTGATCCGTAGGTGTCTCCTTTCTAACCATGTTAAGCTCAAAGGTTCGGAGCTTGTTAACTGCCGTTTCCAGATCATATTGGGGAAAGTCTTTGTCTTCCCTCATCAGTACCGTGTACATCTCCCATTTTGGTGGGAGAGCATCAAGAAGCTTCTCAACTATCTCTTCTTCTCGGTAAGAAATTGAATAGTTGCTCAGTTCAGTCATCAGATGATAATATCGGGTGATGATATCATCTAGAGATTCATTCTTTAAATACTTGAAGACTGAGAACTGGGTTTTGAGCAATTTGATCTTCGAAGCACGGATTCCCACATTTCCTTCAAACCGGTTCTCAAGAGCTTCCCAAAGCTCTCTTGCTGTCTTGTACTTTCTAAAAGTATGAAGGATCTCTTGTGGAAGAGCCATAGTGATTGCAGCATGAGCCTTGCTCTCGGCCTCATACATCTTCTTTTCTTCATCTTCCATTTTGCTGTACTTCTTGATCTGATCACGACCTTCGTACTCCATAGTTGGTGGAATATAACCATCCTGGATGCATACCCACATTTTCGCATCCTGGTACTTGACATATTGTTCGAACCGATGCTTCCATGCAACGAAATCGGTTCCCTTCAGCAACCTTGGTGCTTTTGTAGCTGAGCCTGCTTCTACTTCCATCTTAACTAACTCAGAGATGTTAATTGACGACATCTTTCTCGAAAACTAAGAAACCCGAAAAATCAAATTTTTTTTTTTTTAAGTACTGTAGGCGAAGTTACGGATAACTTCGCTTAAGTCTTAACTTCGCTGAAGAACTTCGCTGATTCTTAACTTCGCTTGAGGTAAGCGAACTTAGGAGGTAGGCGGAGTTGTAGATAACTTCGCTTGAGTTAGGCGAACTTGAGAAGGTAGGCGAAGTAGTGGATAACTTCGCTTAACCTTATATCTTCGCCGAAACCCTACGAACAGTGACGGCAACTTCGCCTGATGAACACGAAGTTTCTGCATATCTGATTTCTAGGTTTTTCGAGGTTTTTGACGGTGTAAAGGGTTGAATACGATGGTAAGAGGTAAGAGTGACACAAAAACACAGAAAACACGTCCCGCGAATAGTCGAAACGGGACGATTTCTACACCCGCGTGAATATCCCGAACCACACAATCGAGCAAAAGCTCTGATACCAATTGTAGGTTCCCTGGATGGATCTGCACGGGATATCTCAATCTACACAGGTGCGGAATCCCTGCGTAGGTCGTTACGAGTGTAGAACACGAATCAAACAAACACACGATACGAATAAACAAACACGTTATATTATAACCGAACACGTGATATAATCACTGAATACACGTCTCTCGACTCACACACGTCTGTATACGATTACTTAACCAACTCGATGAACAACTCGATTAACCTTAAACAAACCGTAACCTAGGAATATATATACACGACAACTTCGCCTGGCATGTTCAGGCGAAGTTGTCCATAACTTCGCTTGACTAACAAGTTCGCCTAAACAGCGAACTTGTCAGTAACTTCGCTTAAACATATAAAACATAATTCATCATTACAGACTCAATTACATACACTAGACTATGAACTACTGACATTTATGCACCAACACTTTGTTCTTTTGGGTAGAGGCTGTTAACACGGCATGTTATGTTCAAATTAGAGTGCTGATCAACAAATCTCAAATGAAGACTCCGCATGAGATTTTTTACGGTCACAAGCCCACGGTTGCACATTTTCGAGCTTTTGGATGTCCATGTACTCTGCTGAATCTTGAAACGACTCCAAAGTTTGTAGCCAAAGCTGATGATTGTTACTTTATTGGATATGCCGGTCGTACCACCTACAGAGTTTATAACAAGTCAATGAAGCAGATAGTGGAATCTTATGACGTGCCCTGGCTAGAAGAGAATGAGACTGATGCTCGTGTCGGTCCTGACTGGTTATTTGATTATACTGAACTCTTTAAGCCTTTTAATGTGTTTCCAGTTGTCAATACATAAATTTCGGGTGCTGGTGCTTCAGATTCTGTTGATGAAGAAGAAGACATACCTACTGACTCTCATATGTCTCTAGTGTTGGGTATTGATCCTTCAGAATCATTGGATACCACTCAGCCGTTGTCAGCTAGTCAACAAGAAAATGTTACCGAATCTATGTCTTCACCAGCACCTGCAGTCGATGTTTCATCAGTTGAGGGGGGAGTCCAATTCGTCATATTTTTGGAAGCACTCTATTCCCAGATGTCATACCAAATGAATACATTGCAAGTACTTAATACTCACACAGTACGTGGACATCTGGATGGAAGAACCCTCTTACTAAAATCCTTGAAGATCCAACAAATTTACCTTCTCCCAGCTCTGTTCCTGGGCATTCAATTCTGACAATAATTCAACGAGATCATCCAATTGACAATGTCATAGGTCCTCTTGAAATAGGCGTGTCAACCAAAAGTCAGACCAGACACATCAACAACTATTTATTTTCCTGTTTCATCTCTTAAATTGAGCCTAAGTCAGCTGAAATGGCGCTACAAGAGCCAAGCTGGGTGGACGCCATGCATGAGGAATTGAATCGGTTCGATAAACTCAAGGTTTGGAGATTTGTTGAACTGCCCGTTGGAAAAAAAAGTGTTAGATACAAGAGGGTTTTCCGCAACAAGCAAGATGATACGGGTGTGATTGTTCGAAATAAGCGCGACTCGTAGTTCGTGTTTTTAATCAGTTTGAAGGCTTAGATTACACTGAAGTGTATGCTCCTATGGCTTGACTTGAGGCCATTCAGATTATTCTGGCATATGCTTCCTACATGGGATTCACGGTTTACCAGATGGATGTATAGACAACGTTTCTGTATGGAGAAGTTAAGGAGGAGATTTATGTGGATCATCCACCAGGGTTTGTTGATTCAAAGCATCCAACTCATGTTTACAAGCTAGACAAAGCCCTTTACGGTTTTCACCAAGCACCTCGGGCATGGTATGCTACCTTGACGGCTCACCTACAGGGCATGGTTACAAGAAAGGAACCATTGATCAGACACTGTTCCTTAAAACTATTGGGAAAGATCTGATCTTGGTTCAAATTTATGTGGATGACATCATCTTCGGGTCTACCAGTATAGCACTATGTTCTGAATTTGAAGAATTTATGAAGAAAAGTTTTGAAATGAGTTCATTGGGGGAGATGACAACTTTTCTGGGATTGCAAGTTCTTCAGAGTTCAACGGTAATTCTAATACATCAAGGAAAGTATGTCGAATACATGCTTGCGAAGTTCGAGTTTCAAGATTCTAAGAGCGCGACAACTCCTATGGTGGAAAGACCTCTTATTTCTACCGATCCTGAAGGGAATCCCGTAGATCAAACTTACTATCGGTCAATGATTGGATCCCTGATGTATCTCACCGCCAGTAGCCCTGACATCATGTTTGCTGTCTTCCAATATGCCCATTTCCAGGCTAATCCTAAGCTCTCTCATTTAATTATTGTTAAACATACTTTTAGATATCTGAAAGGGCAACCGAAGCTAGGTCTATGGTATCCCAAAAACTCAGATTTTGACTTATATGCTTTTGATGATAGCAATTACGGTGGAGATGATATTGATAGGAAACCTACGTCTACTGGATGTCAATTCTTGGGTGATTGACTCATTTCATGGAAATGCAAGAAACAACAAACGGTGTCTACGTCCACTGCCGAGGTTGAGTATGTTGTTTTGTCTGCCTGTTGTTCACAGGTCATATGGATGCAACATCAATTGCTGGATTACGGTTTGGAATTTCTTGATACTCCAATCTTTTGCGATAATGATGCTGCTATTGCTATTGTTAAAAATCATGTTCATCATAAAAAAATCATGCATGTTGACATTAAAATTCATTTTATTCGTGACTGTTACGACCAAAAATTGATTCATCTTGAGCAAGTTCACACAGATAATAATGTGGCGGACTTATTTACAAAACCGGTCGGAACAGCCAGATTTAATGTGGTTGTGGGGTTTCTTGAAATGTTTCGTTTCGATGATTGAGTCTTTTTGAGGTTAAATTTGTACATAAATGTTTTCATTTTCTTTGGTAAAATTTTTGCACAAACTTAGGGGAAAATTCAAAAAGAGTGTGTGTGTGTTTTATAAATTTTTTTTAAATTGATTTCTAATCAATAATCAACACTTAAGTTGATTAATCATTAAATCAAATCTTATATTTGTAAACTCCTTAAATTAAGCCATAAGATGATCATAATACTTTCTTGAGTCATGATTTTTTGGTATCATAAAACAGTAAAATATCAATTATAAAATAATCCAATTCAAAATTTTGTCAACAATAAATGGTTTCTACAAATCAATTACGTTTTTCGCATGATTTATGCTTTATGCATATATATTTATCACACAATATTTGCTCACTAAAATAACAAACTTTAACAAAATGAGACTTCTATTCACTTCACTACATAAGTTTACAACATCAAAGCGTATAGTTTGTGTGGGTAGTCGATGTATTTGTAAGTAGACATATTTGCACCGAGTGAGGCCTTCCGAACAATCAAAGATTTATTCTCCTTAAGCCAAACATCATGCTTAGGAATGCACGCATTCCTTACATAGGCTTGCATTCTATTGCCCTGCAAATTATTATTAAGATTAGTAAAAAGTTGTATGAATAATATAGTAAATTAATGAATGTGTTAACAATACCATTTCGTCTTGAATAATCATTACGATGGACCAGTCTTGCCCGGGCTTTGAGTTGTCCTTCAGCCGCCAAAGTCTCAAAATACGCACCTTTAGGATACACTCAATGTTTTGAACATCAAGTTGGTTCAACATGGTGATATTGGTTGGCTCCATATTGCTAGTGTTGAAAAATTTTAAAAAACAAACATATCATTTACGAACAATAAACAATTTTACCAATAAAATTAGTAACAAAATGGAAGATATAAAAACAACAAAAAGTAAAAATCTTCTCAAAAAACTAATCGTTTTTAATAAAGAGGTTAGGATGGTGTAAGGATTAGCAAATGAAATGTACGTATTTATACCAAATGAGTTAGGGTTGACAAAATTATAGAAGGAAGGTAGTAAGGTAAATGATTGCAAACATAAATTTAGTAAATTTGAATAATTTTCAAAAAAAAATTATGGTAAGAACGATTACAAAGGATTCCGTCATTAATGTATTTTCAAATTTTGAAATTTGTATTATTCAACAATTCAAGAATTCCACTAAAGTCTTAATTTATCTTTTCGTATAACCTATTATTTAATCATATTATTTAATTTAAATCTAAGTTACTAAATGTAAAAATATAAATATAAGTTATTTAATCATATTATTTAATATGAATATGGACTACAATCTCGTGTAAAAATATAAGTTACTAATTATATTATTTATAATAATATAATTAATCATCAATTATAACACCATATATTATTTAATGTAATTCATATAAGGTGTGAAAATAAAAGTTAATAATTTTGTTATATATGTAAGTAAATTGTGAATTATATTATTGTAATTATAAGTAAATCGTAATTATAAGTCATGGGTCAATGGGTTAAGAATGAATTTGTAACTCAATTGTTATTCTTAAACAATAATAAGACAATGGATGTTGGTTATAATTGTTAAAACTTAAGGTCCGTAATTAAGTAAATTGGTCAATTGGTCAATGGGTGAACATCCCTAATTATTAGTAACACTAAATCATTGTTAATTAATTCAAATTCACATTCCAATTGACACCATAACTTATACAATCATTAATTCAAATTTACAAATTAATTACATTCAAAGAATATACAAAAATTTATTTAAATTTACAATTTTCGTAATTAAACCATTCCTTAATCAAATCGGTCATCATTTCCTAAATTTAACATGAATGGTACAAACATTTACAACTTTATGAATTTGATATATTTAAATTAAAATAAATATTATATTTAAACAAGAATTCAAAATTTAATATCGGTAATCTCTATATATTATATATATACTATACGTAATCTCTATATTAAATCCGTAATCTCTTCAATTGATGAAATATCAAATAATAATCTAGATTATATATTATATACTATCTAACAAAATAATAAAGGTGGTGAATAAAATCAACCAAACACAATAAAATATTGAAAATGATATTTTGAATATTTGGTTTTTGAAACTATAGCTACGATTATTTTGTTAGTCAAAATGAAATGTACCTAGAAATGTCACTAAATAGAAATATCTATAATGTTCCTATATAAATGACAATTTTAAATATTCAAAATGAAAATGAAAGATAATACTTTAATAGCATTGATGAATCAAATTTTAATATATTTTTGATTAATTTAATTAAGATGAAAATTAGAGAAAGCCTAGATATAAATGGAAAGTATGAGAATCAACCAATAGAAAGGGGGGATTTTGACATAAAGATTATTGCTTTAATAGTATAGTTAGACTAGCAAGTAGTTAATGTTAACAAAATGATTACATTACGAGTATGTTTGGCAAAAAGCTTTTAGGAGTTTTTAAGAAAAAAAACTCATATTTAATGAAAAGTTTTGTTTGATTGATGTAACTTTAAGCTTTTAGGTTAAGACAAAAAACTTAAAGCTTTAGTAGAGTATAGAAAAAGTAACAAGTTTTTAAGATTTAAAATTTTACAATTTTGTTACTTGAACTTTCTTCACCTTTTGCCAATTTATATAATAATTAGACATTAACTCTTATTCAAAACCAGCTACTCTCGTGACTTTTTAAGAGGTCATAATTTTTCCACACAATAATATTTTTTTAAAAAAAATTACATAATAAAAACGAGCATTTTATTCTGTTTAATTTGAGTATGGTATTGTTATACTTCTTTAACTTTAAAAAATTAACTTATTATGTGATTACTGCTTAGAATCGACAACAAATCGAGTCAGGCAAGCTCAGGTCATGTGTAAGACCAAATTATGGTTGGAACAAGTCGATGTATAAATGACTAATTTAGTTTGGTTCGCGTTGGTACGGTTTTGAGTCGAAAGCGGTCAGGTCAGAATAGGTTTCAGATTAGAACAGTGCACCGCGCGGACACCCAACTAGTCTTTTAAAAGCTTCAGCTACTGTGCTAAACACCTAAATATTTTTAAAAAGCTATAACTAACAGCTAGCAGCTACATCTACCAACTAGTTTTGCCAAACATACCCTACATCCTAAGGGTTTCCGTTACGTAAATCAAACTTATAAACCAAAATATGAATTGAGTCGAACTTAAATTAATAATTGCTTTTCATATCGAATTCGAATTTGTAATTTCGAACCGATCGGCCCAAATACATGAATTCGAAAACACACACATATAGCATGCTTGTTTGCTTGAGGGTGCCTAAATACAATTTTCCTAGTTTTCGTTTAAATTTGAAATCTATTTTGCCTTATTTTCGTTAAACCTGCATTTTAACCGTTTTGACTTGATATGTTTAATTACTTCCTATTGCCATGTGGGAATATATGTACATTTAAAATTCATGAAAGGGTAGCTCCAATGCTCTACATTCTGATGCTTGCCTTTAAACTAACTTCACTTGTGTACACATCGATTATAAAACTCGACCAAATCTACTATGTCTCTTTCAAATGGGATATTTTAAATTGGTATCTAAAATTGTCTTGGGACAGGAAAAATAGCTTAAATTATTCCACTTCACATGACATATTCGTCTCTTCCAAGTGTGAATCCATCTTTGTGGTAATGTAAATCTATGATAAACGTATCCGCATAATGATTTTCTTGTCTCGTGATGAGTATAATTGTACGCACGTATGGACATCAATATGAACCTCATTCATCCTACCATTCTGAGACTAGGTGAAACTCATCACACTAGTTGGATCAACGGTAGTTCAAACTTCAAAGACAACATACCTTGAATCATCGCACACCCGAAGAAGGGTTTATTCAAACAGACAAAATTCACAAAAGATATTTTATATTGCAGTAAATTTAACCAGATATGCATGTTTACACATAATCTAAAGTTTGTAATGATCCCACTACATGCTTAAGTACTTATCATTATTGTTTTAACTTTTAAAAGAAAATGTCCACATTGCAAGTAAAAGCCGGCCATTTGTTTCAATCTACTTAGCGTTTACTCTCATGTATTCACATTTACGCTTATTATTTTACGTGATCTTACTATCACATTGAACACGTCTAATACGTCCATAATGAGGTTAATTGTTAGTGACCCTCGTTTGCATTAAACAAAAGACAATGTCTTTAGACAGCAAGCTAAACTCACTAGATTGCGGACACTTCTTGCAACTTGACCAAATTACAACAAAGAATAAATTCTAGGAGTCGCCATAGCTCCACCTACACTAGATATAGACGACAATAGCAACCACGGGTATGTTTGGTTGAAGGTAATGAAATGAAGGGGGAATGGAACGGGAGAAGGAATGGAACGAACACGGGAATAAAATAGATCAATACCATTCATTTTTCTTGTTTGGTTAACCTATGGAATGAAATGAATTATTAGTTAATGTTGTTTGGTATCAAAAAAATTGTAGGAATGAAATAGAAATAATAAAAACACTTTTATCTCAAAGTACATTTTTTTATCAAAAAATAAAATCTGCAATGGCGACGGTGGCGGTGGTGGTAGCTCCGGCAACGAAATTGTTGGTGGCGATGGTGGTGGTAGTGGAGGTCAGGCGTCAAGGGCGGTGGTTGTGGTGGTGGTGGTGGGAGGGGTGTCGGTGGTTAAGCGATGGTAGCATTGGTAGTGATGACGATGGTAGGGTGGCGTCGACGGTGGTGGTGGTCAGGCAACGACAGTGGTGGTGGCGGTGGCAATGGTTGTGGTGGTTATGGTGATAATGGTGGTGGCGACGATGATAGCGCGGGTGGTAAAGTGGTGATGGTGGCGATGGTGGTGGCAGAGGTGGTGGTGGAGACGACAACGGTGGCGGTGGCGGTCAGGTGGTGACGGCGGCTATGGTAGTGGTGGTGGTGGTTGTTAGGTGAAGGAGGAATGAAATGAAAAAAAAAAGAATGGGGGGTGAGAATGAATGGATGGAATGAGATTCCATGTGTAATGGATGATTCCATTCCAGTGAACAACCAAACATCACTTTTTTTCATTTCCAAACAATGAATCATTCCGTTCCCCTGTGATTACTGCATACCCAACGTTACCCAAGTTTTGCACGGAGAAGAATGACTAGGCACTATAAAAACCTTGTTTATTACAACTCATGTTTAAATTTATGAGGTACGCAAAAGATTAGACACGATATCAAGGTCACAACTTTTAGGTTATCATTATAGCACTTCAACTAAGCTACATGAACAAAAAAAAGTTTAGCAAAACTTGCAATACACAAATATGGCTTAGATGACTAGATGAGGGACATATTAAGCAATTGATTATGAGTATTTTAAATGCGTACTATAAAAATAAATTAGGAAATCGCGTGAACTAAATTTCTTATGCAACTCGTATTTTTGAAAAAAAAAATGAAACCAAAATAGCATAGGTGCTGATTCAAATATGCACTAGAACTCTAAAGAGTTATAAGAGGGTCAAATATAAGTAGAAGAGTTATAAGGGTATCCGTAGTAAGGCGACAAATGCTTATAAATTGGGTGATTTTGTCTTTGAACACCGTCCCCAAAACAATGAATGGGGCAATTAGGGGGGGGGGTGTTTTTTGTCGCCGGATCTTTTTGAAGAAAACTTAATTCCCAGGGGTTATTCAACTAGTTATAATTAATTTTTGTTAAAAGGCCATCGTGCCAAAAATTTTATTTTGCCAAAGTGCAGAAACCATGAAGAATGGTCCAATGAACATGCATATGTTTCATGCGAACTGACTTTTAATAATATTGTTTTCACATGGACAGCTAAGTTAAACAATAATTAATATTAATAAATAAATTTTATTTCATCCCAAATTTAACAAATTGTTTGAGAAGGAATTCATATTTAAGATGTACTTGTATCTATTTATAATCTATATCTATATATATGATTGACTCCCTTAAAATTCTAGGTGTCGTTCTTTTGTTGCTTTCCACCCCTCTAATATACCGGATTGCTTGATTTGTGATTTGGAGACTTCTCATACGCTTGACCCAAATTTGTGGGTATGAGTCTCACCAATGACCAAACTCGGATAACCCTTAAACATGTTAATAACATCCCATTTTATTGTGAAATCATATCATCTAATTTATCTGCTTTATATATTCTTCATCGTCGGTATATCCTCTCGATCACCTGTTACTCCTCTCATGCATCAACCACCATTGTCACCTACATCAACCGCCCTTTTTTTTGTTGAATTTCTTCTAAATTACCAAATGAACACCAATTAATCGGTCATCAAATAAGATTTGATTGCCCCTTACCTTTAAGGAAGTGAATGACATTTAGATGTTTGCTTTGGGTGTTGATATATCTGTCGGTCATTGTAGTTTTAAGTGGTTCTTGAGGGTCGAAGAAGTTGTAGGGTGAAGAGTTAGCGGCAACAGACTTCGTTGTGATAGCGAAGAAAGCACACCCCATTTTTTGTGATAAATATCCTTAGGTGACGATTAACTTTTCTTTTCAAGAATATCACATAAGTAGATTATTATCATCACAGTTAGTACCGATCATTAAAAATTAACAAAAACAAAGACTTTGTTTAACATATATTATACTTAAACTTCATTTTAAAGCCCACCATTGTGTGCTGACTGCTGAGTGCTCTTATTAAACTGAACTTACCAAGCTTAATTGGACCGTTTTAAGGCCCAAGCCCATTTTGACGACCCAATTCAAGTCAAACTAACAACTAAACGAACCCAATGTACATACTACATACTACTAACTACACTCTCACCATCATCCTATACATAGCAATCTAAAGGAAAGGAAACAACTAGAAAATAAACTGTGAACAAATGAATTTAATCAATTATGGTTAATGTAGTTTACTTTAGACAGATTCGTCTCCGCGGTTTGTATGATCACGCTCGTCTTCATTTTCTCTTCCGAGCTTAGACGTTGGTAAAGATGATTGTTTAGAAGACACTTTTATCGACTGCTGATGTGGCCTGAGGTTAAGGTGTGTGTAAAACGACATACCAGCTAGAGCTGTGACTGCACCAAAGATACTGGTTGACCCCGGGTTAGAACCAAATAGAATAAAACCTCCTAGAAGAATCACACATGTTTTGAACTGTCCTAGAACAACATGAGTTGTCGCTGATGTTTCCCTGTTAAACGTTAACATAAAAAAAAACAATCATAATGTTATACAATCTTAAATTTATAAATCATATTTATTTGAGGATGCAACTTAATTACCCGAGTGCAAGAGCACCGGACCACTGAAGCAAGAACCCAAGTATTGCAGAAGCCGCGATGATAGAAGAGTTATAAAAGCTCCAATCGAATGAAAGAACGCCAGGTGGATCTAGAGATGGCATCATCATGACTAGGAAAAACACGGTGATGGGTGTAGTCTTCCACATTAACCTTGTGTCAATTTTGAAATTATAAGTTTGACACTAAAAGTCAACACGAAGGGTTAAATATAACGATGTTGAAATTAAGCAACATACGCCAATGCATTCCAGCTCTCCTGTTGTTGAAGGTTTGACCACAGTATTTTATTGGTTGCACTCGGTATTATCCATGCAATTGCTATACACGCACCGAAAAAATGGAATTGTAAATTGGTCACTGTAGCAACCGCAATACCAATCGACACTACAGTAAGCGCAGCCACCTGAAACAATCAGTTGTTAAATAAAATGTATACTTATGTTTGACTTTTGGTGTTTCATATATAGTACCTTTTGAAAAGATATTCTTTTACGGTAGAGCATGAATTCGGCTAAAACAATAGCTGGAGTTACTGCGATCTTAGCCATCTGATAAAAACCGACACTAAAATAATGTGTTTTGAGTCAGAAAAACTCAAAATGAAAAGTCAACGCACATGGTATTAACTATTAAGAACAATTTGACTTACCTATTGAACTTCAAACTAACATTAGCGAGACCGGTAGAATGGGACATGACGGCACTGAGACCGAGCAATGAAGAAAATTTGGTTGACTTTGAAGAAGGGGGTGGGGGAAGGATAGATAAAGCCTTTATTAACCAGCTACAAATGTAGTGGATGAAAGTGAGGAAGATCGGATAATTGAACCCAACTTTGACAAGTACCTGAAAGATGAGCGGTTAAATATGTAACATCTAACATTCTAACTAGTAAAATGACACCAACAAGTTATAGTAAAGTGTAAACTTACCAATTTATTCATCAAGATGATACTAACAGACGCGACGAAGTTGAATGTAAGGGCAAGTGTGGGTCCCAACAACGATTGGTGTTGACGGCGTAACTTGCTGAATAAGGAAGCTCGTAGTTCTTCCATTGCTCTTCCTGTGTAACGATAGAAACTCATTAAAAGCTAGTTTGCTATATAAAAGCTATTTTGGATTTGTTACTGATTGTAATTGTTTGGTAGCATTGATATGTGTAATTAATGTAAGTCGAAAACATATATAATGATGTGAATAATGTAGGACACCAACTTAATTAAGGTTTAAGCAAATTCTTTAATATACAGGTTAATAATATTCTAGTTGCAGCTACTTATATGATATCAACATATGCACATTTGAGTATAAAAGTTAGTGTTCCCACTTTCAAGTCGTTTATAGAAGAAACAGACTCCCGAATTAAAAGAGATGAAGAATGTGACATGAAACATCTCAAATGAATTGGTTGATGAAGGGAATATTATACAAGTGAAGCAGATCAAGAGTGAATTAAGCCTGAAATTAACCGTATGCTCCCGAATTAAGTCGTTGTTCAATACAGCAGCAGCATCCACATATATAAATAAAGGAATTTAATATAAATAAATAGATCAAACAGGTGAAGTCTTTGAGTAAAGATGTAACATTTTATATATTAATTATTTGTTGAATCAATTAAGTAATTGAGGTAAAACCTAACATTTATTATATATATTATTAAACCCAATTTAAGAATAATACGTGAGTGAGTAGATGACACATGCTACTTAATAGCTGCATAGTTATAAAATTAGGGGAAAGTAAGTAACGATGGAGAAGAGAATATTAATGAATAAGGTAGGTACCTTTATGACCAGCATTACTATCTTTGCGCTTGAGAATTTTTCTGCTGAGAAAGCCAAAGCTAAAGCTAAACATGGTTCTGAAATGAGTGTCAATTTCATGTTAAAATGTGTGACAAAATAGAAATTGGCGGAGATTCGGAGGAAGAAGAAATCACCGACAAAACCCTACTACTGATTTGATTGATTGATTGATTGAGTTTTGGAATTTGACAGACAGACGCACGCAGAAGATATTCTAATTTCTACCTACCTTGACTACTCATGGGGACTTTCTTAGTATTTCTTTATATTTTTGGTATGTCTGTTTTGGTTTAGTCACATTAGTCTCACATTCGTCATATCTTACCCATTTAGTTATTGTTCGACAATCTTTGCATTCAACATAGTTTGTTACTTTAACCAAATTCATTTGAATAGTATGTTTCAGAGAGATTTTTTCGTATTCAGTAGTCACATACGTGGTATGAGTGTTGTCTAGACCAGAGTGTTCAACAAGCAAGCATCTCCTAGGACGCCTAATTGGGTTCAGTTTTTTTTTTTTTCTCTCAACTTATATTTGTTGAATCTGTTTATACTTTATAAGCTAAACCACTTGTGTTATTTCAAGCACACGTGGTTATAAATAGCACTGAAATTGACAACGGTTAACTCAACCCTAATGTTTCATTTCACTGATACTGATTCAACTATGTTGAACTTCCCTATGATGCATAACGAATCCCATGATTGTATAAGCATATGATCAAAGGCTTCTAGACCCTGCATGGCTGCATCTTTAATTTCCTCTTTCTCGACAATGCTCTATAGTTTCCTATTTGTGGGGTGGGGCGGTGATGTGTGTATATTATTTTTTTATATGAAAGGGTAAAGTGGTAGTTTACTTTTACAATAATAACATAAGAGTAAAATGGACATGTAAACAACCTCAAACAAAGCCTAACAAATCATGGACCATTGATACCTAACCTATAAAAGTCATTACCCGTGGACAACTTGATCAAACTACATGAACCAATATTTAATTTAGTCCTTATTAAATAACACAATATCATTTTTAAGGCAAAATTTTTTAAAATAGTAACTAAGTTTTTAAAAGTATTTCAGTTAGTTCACTTGACTTTAAAAAGTGTTCTAGTTAACTTACTCAACTTTTATATTTTATTAAATTAAAGGTTTTAACATGTTTTTTAACGTGTTTTCTTTTTTGTTTCACATAAGAAATCGTTTTTATCTTTTTTTTAAGTTGACATTGAGTGGCGACGTGAATTTTATTTTTTATTTTTGAATTTAATATAATTAACGTTTTTAAATTTTTTAAAATTAAATACATATATTATAACTCCAACCCCCACATCTTATCCTCCATTTCTTTCTTGACGCACAAAAAAATCGGTGAGACTCGATATGAAGATTTAGTGACCCGATTTGAGAAAAATATGCATGAATGACCTAATTGAAACACTTTTAAAAGTTGGTTACGATTCTATGAGATAATCCCATTTTAAATTATAAAAGCAGCAAGCAAGAGTTACAACGATAGTCTTTCTGGTATATTTATATTGCGATTTTGATCGTTAAGTTTGAGAAATTACAATTTTTACCCATTGTTCACTCAAATGTAACATGGGTGGTTTTTGACACAAATTGAAGTGAAGTTTATTTTTAACTATCAATATTTTCTTACTTATTAAGAAAATAATAATTTGATTTAAATTTAATTAATTTCCATCCACCCAACATATGGTATCATAGGGAAGTTCGATATAAGATCTACATATCTTCATGATGAAGATAATCATGGTTTCTCTTCCCTCGTCAGTCTTGGTTTAGCATCACACTTGCAACGCCCATGCATATCCCTTAATTCCCAAAACTTATTTACACATATAAATTGGTTTAGCATCACACGTGCAAACACATATATAGGTCTTGATTGGTCATAATATCGTATCGAACGAGGTACCAAAATATGAGAGTTTCAAGGAGACGGAGACACGGTGAGATCGTGTATAAGAAGAAGAGAAGAATGAATATCAGTGTACAAGAAATGATAAAAATAACATATCATAAAGAAGAATGAAGATTCATAGAAGAAAAGGAAGATCATCTATTGTTTAAACATCAATAACGACAAGGTGATTTACACATTGGGTGTCGCCTTAAGAAATCGAAGTGGTTTTTTCGTTGCACTTATTTTGTTCCACGCTAAACTTGGTTTTAATCCAAACTAATTGTTGAGTCAAGATATGACCTAAGAGAAATATAAAGAAGATTTGAATCTTCTCAACCTCCTCAGAAATCGCTAAGTATGGAATCCGAGCACACTTGGATTCCCGGACAAGGTTTTCTTACCCTGGCAAGGTATTTTGTCCATTGGGCAAGGTTATCTTCTGGAATTCTTCTTCAGTGTATACCCGAGTAGGGTTCACTATGTCTAGTAAGATTGTTCTTCATAGCCTAGCAGGGTTTACCTCCGAGTAAGCTCTTGGCTATCCAAGCTCTTGAAGCCAAGTGATTGGAAGATCGGACAAGGTATTCATTAATAAAACAATGGTCCGAGCAAGCTTGATGTGAGTAATGAAATATCTCAAGTAACATCGGGCAAGGTTCAACTCTAGCAGGCTACAGTGTTACCAAGCACACTTGGCTATGCTAATAAGCTATTCCCTAGCAAGGAGTTGAAAGGACCATTGAAGAACAAGGTTGCTCGTAAGGTCATATCGGGCAAAGTTTGATATGATCAAGAAGATTGAAGTCTGCTATGTGAGTATTTTCTAATTAGGAAAATACTCTATGTAAAGTCTCCCGGGGAATTGTTCCCGAACACACTTCAAGGTTACCAGGTCTACCCGTAGAAGACAAAAGGCACAAAGCCTACTCGGTGAAGACAACTTATTCAAAGTCTACCCGGAAGACCTGTTTTTACACTTAGTATAGTTTTTGAATATGTAATTTGAATATGTATTATTTATTTAGGGTTTCTAGAAGGAATGACAGCTGTCTGGAGGTGTTAGGCCTATAAAGAAATATTTTAGGGCACACCTCCTGACGGACAAGCCAATTAATTATGAGAGAGTATTTGTGAGCATGACGGCTGTCATAGAATCGTACGGATATAACTTTTCATCCAAGAAACCCTAAATCGATTAACTTTTGTATGACTAATTTATATGAATGGAAATCTTTTGAGTGATTCTTATGTGTTAGTTACCTTTCATTAAAACCTTTAGTAACCACACTGTTTGTTTCTGATTCCGCCTTTAACAAACGGTTTTCTTTCCTAAAATAGCAACCGTCATTAACTCTCTTGTCGACACATTTATTGTGTGAGTTATGACTTGATTGTGATTGTGAGTGATTACTCGGGACCGACACTAATTGTTTCTGCCACCCTCTTAAGATATATTAGATTTATTCAATGGTTGAGCTATTAAGGAGCTTCATAGTAGTGATTATCATGCTATTATCACACATAATCTTGCTCGTGTACCTATATAGAGATGTTTTCTTTATAGAAGATCCTAATATTTAAATCGTTTTATTTATTTGTTTTATTCGAGTTATTCTTATCTTCTAAAGCTCTCCTTGCTCTATGGGTGATAACGTTAGCACTACATATTTGGTTATCCATCTAGTGTATTTCATATGCGCACGAAACATCTCAAAATTAACTTACGTTTCACTTGTGATATGTTGCTCTCACAAACGTTAAGAGTCAGACATGTTTCAACTACTATCCAACGTTCTATCTTCGTAACCAAAGGGTTGTCTTTCGCTCGGTTTGACACTCTTAAGTCTCTTCATGATGTTCGGTCGGTTAGCCTGTAGAGCTTCAAATTCCACACTTGTGGCATCGGTGCTTTAGACTTCATATTCTAGATTATACACAAGTAACATGGATGTAGTTTTCGTTAGAATACATCTATACAATATACATCCTCTTTACATCATATTTCATTATGTATGATTAGTAAAAGACGGCGTAGAAATTAATGCCGAGTAGAATACCCTTTTCTGTTTATACCTTTGGATTTATCTTTGGTTTCAAATCCATCTCCTTTCACAAACCATAGCCTAAAGTGTTGTTATGGCAAATTAGAGGCGTAACCTGGTCAAATCGTTGGTGTGTCTCAGGACCACAAGGCTGAAAACCTGAATCAAGCGGTCTAAATAGACATGTATCTATTATACTAGTAAAAATTAGATTTATAAGTGAAATAAAATAAACAAGCAATCAAACAAAAAAAAAATAAAAAATAAACAACAAATCAGCCTTGGGTTTTATCGCCCCCAACCTCTGGCTTTTGGGTTTTGATTGATAAAGCCAAAGCCAAAGCCAAAGCCAAAGCCAAAGCCAAATCTTTCCAGTTTTCTCAAAATCTTGATTTCTTCATCATCAAATTCAACCATGATGCTGATTCAGCAATACAAGTCACCCAATTACCCAATCTCCACTTCAATTTCAACCCCATTTTCAATCAAGAACAGTTGCGTTTCTTCAGCTGATTCTTCTAACTCCACCAAGAGCAATGATAGTATGGGTCCGTTCACGGGCAGGGACCCCAATGTTAAGAAACCGGGTTGGCTCCGGCAAAAGGCCCCGCAAGGAGCCAAGTACCAGGAGGTTAAAGATTCTTTGTCCACACTTAAACTCAATACTGTTTGTGAAGAAGCTCAATGCCCTAACATTGGAGAGGTATTCATTTTATTAATTAATTGTTTTTATTATTATTATTATTACTATTATAATTTTTTAAAATGTGAGCAGTCTTTTGCTGTCATCATTCATGGGTATGTGTCTGTGATGAATTTTCTGTTAGGGGTGTAATTGGACCTTGTTCGTGTCATTCGTTAAAGCATTTATAGGACAAACGGACGTTTCACGAAGCTTTTTGTGCTTGTTCGTTAACTTCATCAACAAGCACAAAAACATATATTAATTTGGAAATAAAAATTAAAAGTTTAAATTTAGGATGATAAACTAAAGGTATAGAATTTAAAAAACCTTTGATGACCGAACATGAACGATTTGTTGTTGATTTCTTAAACAAATCAAACCTCTGTATGCCATTATTATTAACTTAATCTGATATTGAGACATTTGCTATGTTTTAAAGGATCTTGATCGAAAAAGTATTTCTGTTTTCTGTTATTGTTTGGTGGTATTTATGACCTTTACTCAAAATTTTATTGATATTGTTTTTAAGAATTTGCGCAGGCTTGCTTTTTTAGACCAAGGTCCATTATTCAATGGTATTTTAAACATCTGCTGTATTTGTTTGATTGTGATCAAGGAAGTTTTATTTTTCTCTCATTTTTCCATGTTATTTGAGACATTAGCTACTCATTTTAGGTGGATCATTTTATTTTCAACTATCATGCTGTAGTACCATTGCAAACTAACCATTTTTCTAACTAAACTACGAACATCTAAAAGTATGTCAATGTCACGATGAACCATTTTGGTTCGTTTGTATTGTGTAGTTTCTAAGTAACTGGTTAGAATAAATACCGGCTAAAATGATTTTCTTGATTTTTTTTTCAATGAATTTGCCTTCTTGTAACATTATTAATTATATTTAAGACATGTGCTATTTATTTAATTAATTTATGCAACAAAAACACTTTTTTTTCTGCCAGTGTTTATTGATATTTAAACACTGCTCAACAGTATTGAGATTTGAGGCATTTGACTTCAGTCGAACATCGTGCCAATTTAAATGTCAAAAGTTTTCATGATAACAAATCAAGCACATTCAAGTGAAGTGTTTTTAATAGCATTGTATTATATAACATTTGTGTCAGTGTTGGAATGGAGGTGGAGACGGTATTGCAACTGCCACCATCATGCTTCTCGGTGACACGTGCACCAGAGGATGCCGATTTTGTGCTGTCAAAACTAGCAAAAACCCCACACCACCAGATCCTATGGAACCACAAAACACCGCTCAAGCCATTGTTAGTTGGGGGTAACTCCTAATCACAATTCATATTAATTAAAACTACAATGAGCAGATTTTTACCTCTAACTCTTTATAGACCGTATTTTACCTGATCCCGTTGGTTAGCAGTGTATCGGTGGGCCCCATGAACAAAAGTTCCAAAATAATTGATTTTTGGTGTTTCACATTGTAGTGTGGATTACATCGTTTTAACGAGTGTCGATCGTGATGATTTACCAGATGGTGGGAGTGGTCACTTTGCTGAAACCGTCAAAGCAATGAAGGTACATACATAATGTCCACAATCTTCTTTTCTTGCAAATGGATGAAATATTTAATTAAAGGACACGCTTGGCAGAAAAGCAAGCCAGAGATAATGGTGGAGTGTTTGACTTCTGATTTTCGGGGAGATTTAGAAGCTGTATCCATGTTGGCAAACTCAGGGTTGGATGTTTTTGCCCATAATATTGAAACTGTTAAACGACTACAACGGATCGTAAGAGATCCACGAGCTGGGTGAGTTTTCTCTAACGGGTTTCATGGTCAACAAAAATGATTCAAAATATTTGGTATTGATGTAAATCACATTTTGTGGGTGTAGATATGAACAGAGTTTATCAGTGCTAAAACATGCAAAGTTAAGTAAGGAAGGGATGATTACTAAAACATCAATAATGTTGGGACTTGGAGAATCTGATGAAGAGTTGAAGCAAGCCATGGCTGATTTACGCGCCATTGATGTTGATATTTTGACTCTTGGACAGTACTTACAGGTTAGTTCTGTTTCTTTATATACTTCTATTATATCAATTATTAGACTTAATTACATGATTGATCAAAACTGAAATTTATATACATGCAGCCAACTCCATTACACCTTACTGTGAAAGAATATGTTACACCTGAGAAATTCGATTACTGGAAAGAATATGGAGAGTTGATCGGGTTCCGTTATGTAGCAAGTGGGCCCCTGGTACGATCCTCGTACAGGGCAGGCGAGTTATTTGTTCAAACCTTGGTCAAATCGAGGAACAAAAGTTACTCGTGATTGTTATAAACAACAATATGTTTTTTTCCCTCCTAATTTTCATACCAATTTTTTTTGAACATATTATATTTGTTTTATATAATACGGAGTAGTTAATTGATAAAACAAATGTTACTATCAGTTAAGATCTATGCATCTTTTTTATCTGATTTTATTGGCATGTTTTTCAAAGGAAAGCTTGAGAAGGAAATGTGGTCATAAGATTGACTTAAAGAGATAATATTTTATGCATTTTTACTTATGTATATATTAATCTTAAATATATATAAACAAGCAAAGCTTCCTAAATATTCTCAAGTCATAAGATTATTTCATTTTTAAATGAAGACTTCTCATACATTTGACCCGAATTCATGGGTATAGGTCTCATCAAACCCAGATAGTCCCTTAACGGGTTATAATATCGCATTATATTAAAAATTAATCTAATCAAATATTTGATATTAAATTTCTATAAAATAGAGATATATTAAAAATTATTATCCATTTTTTGAAAAATATATTATTATAATCAAGAAACAATTTTATACTAAAAAAATAATAAGCGGGTCATGAGTCTCACTAAACCTAGATAACTTTTAACCCGGGTATAACATCTCATTTATTTTTAAAACCCTTTTATCATCAAAATATTATTAAGTTCCTTACAATAAATAAAACTAAAATCCAAAAAAGTATAAATATTAGGCACGTAAAAGAAACACAACCCCCGTAATACGGGGGGATAAACTAGTATATAAGTATTTGATTTGTTGGCCGGTTTATATAATGGAGCAAAAGGAAATACGCAAGTGCATGATTTTCAAAATTCAAACCACGCACAGGATATAAATAATAACAACCAAGACAATTTGCACCTAATGAAAACTAATTATTTAGTTGAAAATAAGCCCCGGATTTTAGTAAAGTCTACAAAAAGAAGCATACGTTGTTATTTGTTCTTAACAAAAATCACTCTTAGCATCCTTCTTACATACTAAATTTGAACATAAGTATAAAATTTATACTAAAATAACTTGGAACCGGTACATCCGCTTGTTCCTAAATGCCTTATAATTTATTTTGTCCTGATGGTTTTTTTAAACAATTTGCATATATTGGTTCAAAGCTGCTTTAAATTTATATATATATATATATATGTATGTATTTGTTCAAATTTAACATGTAGAGGGATTTTAGTGTGTAAAATTTATTGACGGGCTTTTGTAAGAAAAAAGATATATCGTTTTTATGGTATTTGTCCTTTGATGTATCTAATGATTAAATCATTATTTAATATATTGTATACATTAGGTCACAATACAGATTATCCCAACTTAAACTCTCATGGTGTACAAACAGTTATAGAAAATTGTATTAGAATATGATCCACAACTGGAGCAGGACAAGCGCCTTCGTCTACAATGTTGTTTGACCGGTCTTCTTTCTCCTCCTCTTTACAGACGACACCCCGTCTTTCTTCCCCTCTCAACTTTCATATGTCCAAGCCCGTTGCCTATCTAATTCTCTCACTTTCACATCCGCTCAAGGGCTTCCACATACAAAAACCAGAATGCTAAGAGATCACCTTACATCACCTTGTGCATAACATTGGATACTTTATCATTAAAGTATAAATTAGCAAAAACTACCCTAAACTCAAAACTTTGTTCATCTTTAAAAACTTTCTATATCACATTCTCTCTCTCTCTCTCTCTATTTTTTTATTTTGAACGACCAACTAAGTAACGCCGGGTACTTCGTACGCGGCCCCATTGGCTAAAGGTAGCCCGGGCCGGCCACTAGTCCGGACGGACGGAGCCCCTAGCGGTCCACCTATTGAGGGATTCACCGGATAAAACTCGACCCCCACGCCCGCCAAAATGGCACGACAACGAGGAGCCGATAAAACCGGGTGAGATCAAGACTCGAACCCTGGAAAGCCAGGGTCATCCCTCAAATCTCCCATACAAATTGGTGGTAGTGAGATTTGAACCCCTACCTCTCACTAGTAAAGTGAGTGCTCTACCATTGAGCCACAACCAATTTATCTCTCTATCTAATTAGATATCTATTTATTTTGTTTTCTTTTTCTTTCGTTCAAAAAAAAAAGAAGAAAAGAAAAAGAAAAGCTTTGAGGATGTGAAATAAATGGTGATTCCCTGAAATACTAAGAATGAAGATTTAGTTATTATGAGGATGCTTTTTAGCAAATTTGTTTAGAGACGGCAAACAAAGAAATATGGCCAAAGAAAGCATACTAATTTTATTGAGTTGTTGCCATTCAATATATATTCTAAAAATCATCTAAATCTATTTGAAATTCATGATCAAATAGTCTAGTGGTAAGATGTTTGCTTCAACGAATGTGGCAGTGAATTCAAAATCCTTGCAAGCCATTGTAAGGTTAGGCGGTAGTAAGTGTAAAAAAGTTGTCGCTAAAAAACTAAATCTATTTGAAAGGGATGTGCTTGTGACTATCACATAAGAGATCATAGAAGAGGCTAAACTAATCAATATTGTTATTGTTGGTTATTAGCCTAGGAGTGGGAGGAGAATCAAGGAGTTAGAAAGGAAACATAAGCCCCTTGTACCAATGGTTTTAACATGTAAATATAAAACAATTATTTTGTATTAATTGTTCTCATCATTTTAGTTTCCTTAAGAAATATAGAAAATAAAAAGATTTCAAGAATAAGAACAAAAAACACCAAAATAACATGTCATACAGTTAGTTTAATTATGTATCTTGATATATGGTACTCACTTCTCACTCAGTATTAACATGTTTGATTATTTTTTTACTAGTGTTTGATTATTAACATGAAAAATATTTTTGGATCTACAACTACATATTGGTATTGAGTGAGAACTGAACATGTAATTTTCTAGGACCAAAATCTGGATATTGCTTTACCACGGTGTTATTATAGAGGTATAGTACCAAAAAGACCCAAATATCCTTAAGTACCACCCGCGGGTCACAGAGGAGATCCGCATATGCCACCCGCGGGACATATGGATCACCCGCATATCACGGTAGAGGAAGAATGTCCTCATAACACTCGCGGAAGCATCCTGACACCCTCAGAAGTCATCCGCAGGACAGGACATCTGTCCGCTAAAACGACCGGAAGACAATGCCAATGGGACAGTTGTCACTAATCAACTATTCTCTAGAAGAATATCCAAGATTGTTACTTGAAGAATACGTAACGTACCAGCCAATGAGCAAGGGACACCTGGCCAGGTTGTTATAACCGTGCACATGGCCAGGGTGCAATCTGTCTTATCATTGGGTGACGCGTGTCCAGGTTGTTATACTCATGCACATGGGACGTATAGCTCAACCTATCATAAGAAGACACGCGTCCAGGCAGTTATCAGGATCTTCTAGAAGAGGGCAGCTGGCCCAATCACCTTCCTACATCCTTCAGCTATAAATACCTTGTCAACCTGCATGAGGTATTCATTCACTCACTGGTATTCTAACTCACATATACTCTGACTACTCTTAGTCTGTTTACTTCAGTACTTCCCCCCTTTACGAACGTTACTGATTCTCACGCCGGAGGGAGGTTACAGGAAGACCCCCCACCTTGTCCTTTCTGTAACGAGACTCACGGTATCTGTTTTGCAGGTTCCGGTCACTGGACTTTGAGAAGTTGTGCTCATACTATGTTAGTAGTTATCGTATATTACCCTGTGAACTCATTGGATCCAGGACCCATACCAGGGGATTGGATCCGTGTTTCTTTAGTTATCGTTGTAAGTTGTCCTAATTATTATTTTGGTAAGGTTTTATCTTAATTTTAATGCCGAAGTTTATATGCATGCATCCAACTCAATTACACACCTTACTATGAAAGAATAAGTTATGCGGTTACAGCTATAAGAAAATTGATTTCTGTAAAGGAATTGAGAGTAGATTGGGTTCTGTTATGTAACAAGAGGGCCTTGCACAAGGCTGGCGAACTATTCGTTCAAATAGTGAAGCTTCTAATAAAAACGGGTAAATTTTATACTATATATTAAAATTTTCAGACAATAGGTAATTTACACTGTTGAGCAAAAAACGAAAGAAGGGGGTGGTGGTGGTGGTGGACCCGTTGGTCTTCTATTAAGCTTCGCAGAGTGTTCGAATGATATGTGCCTAAGTTAACTATGAACAAGACCACGTTTGTTATTATTAAGGTGTTTTATTTGTTTTGTTTTTAAGTCATGTTAGTGGTTAGTTTATTAGGTTACCGGGTATATGCATTAGAGCCATATTCTTCTAATTAGTTGCATCTGCACCTTTAATATTTTTCATCTTTGTATGCCTATTTAAAGGCTTTATCATTGAGTATTAAAGTAAGAAAAAAATTGATAAAACAATGTCTCGTTTTCTTTATTATTTCTTTGGAGTCTAACCCGCTCAAAGAGTCACTATCTTGGAAGATTAGCCATTTCGAATCGGCTTCTATCATCGAACCTTGGTAAAAGAACAAAAGTTACTTGTGATTCTTATAAAAACGATATTTCTTTTCCATTTGAGTATTTTCAAACCAAATTTTTTGAACACCTTATCTATGGATAAGTAAGATGTTTGTTCTTATAATAATATATAGTTAATAGATGTACACGTTACTATCAGTTAAGATTCATACCATTTTATTTATTTCATAAGTAAGATGTTTGTTTAATATATAGATAATAGATGTACACGTTACTATCAGTTAAGATTCATACCATTTTATTTATTTCATTTTATTGGCATGTTTTCAAAAGAAAGAGTGGGAAGGATATGTACGGTCGTAAGCTTGACTTATGAGATGATTTGTGGATTATTACTTATGTCTATATAACTAACTAGTTTGATCCCTGTGTTACGGGAGTTTATTTAAGTTTTTGTTTCTAATCGTTTTGCAATTTTATAATAATTTATTTCATTTTTTAACGTAGTTTTGTTTTAATGTAATACACATATATTAGTTTGTTATTATATTTTTTAACGTTTGGGTATTGCCAATTGAGATGTGTAGGTTTTTTAGATTTTTAACGAACAAACATAAATGAACACGAGCATGTTGATTTTTTGAACAAACATGAACAAAAATATTTGTCTAATGAAAAAGGGGACGTTGATGTAGTTGACCATGGTGGGTAGTATCGGAAGTGAACCGGCGATGGAGATGACAGACCAGCAACGGAGAACATGTAACGAAGATCAATTAAATTAGGGTTTGATGATGAAAGTGTTTACCAATAAATAAGATCTTATAACCCATTTGAGGGCTATTAGGGTTTGGTAAGACTCATAACCCGTGGAAATTATAGTTTGATGATTAAAGAGTTATTTCACAAATAAATGAGATGTTATAACCCGTTTAAGGGTTATCCGGGTTTGGTGAGACCCATGACCCGTGAAAATTGTTGTTTGATTATGAAAGAGTTTCATAAATAAATGAGATATTATAACTCATTTAAAGACTATCTGGGTTTGGTAAGACCCAAACCCGTGATTTTGGGTCAAATGCATGAGAAGTCTCCATTTAGAAATCAAGCAATCTGGTGGTACTAGAGAATGTAGAAAGCAACCTGAGAGTGACACGTAGGATTTCATGGTAGACAATTATATAGATAGTTAGATTAGATATATAAATGTACGTATTTGATTTTTAGTGGCCGGTTTATATAAGGCTATATGTAGTGGGCACTGGTTAGGGGCGAATTGGGGCGAGAAAGGGCGCAAACACCGCCCCCTGGGCGATATTTGGGCGATTTGGGGCGGGGGCGGGGTTAGTTTGTCGCCGGCGATGAGTGAAAAATAATAATAATATATTAATATTACCGTTTGACAACGGTCAAATACAAAAAAAAATTATTTAATTTAAACAATATATATATATATATATATATATATATATATATATATATATATATATATATAAACATACACCTTTATTCTCCATTTTATATCCATTTTATACATAAATCATACCCAAATTCTTACAAAATATTAACAAAATGAATCCTAGAAACAACCCGAACCAACCGAACTACCAATTCTCTGGTTTCGGTCAAACGTATGGTTCGCAATCGAGCCAACCGAGCCAACCGGACTTACAATGGAACCCGATGAACCCGAACCAACCGAGCTATCCGTATCAATTTTCCGACCCGAACCTAAACATGTACGCCAACTTTCTCAGCCCCCAAAACACAATGCCAGCGTTCGGGTCTAAACCACCGGAGTCGGAGCCGGTGACGGTGCCGGAGACGCAAACGGCACGGGCTTCCGGTTTAAGTAAAAAGGCGATCCGTAAACACAAAAAGAAACAACCGGGGAAGCCGATGGCGCAACGTGATCCATACAAGCATTGGAGCGAGGAGGAGGTGGCCCTCGCAAGGGCTTGGATCGTCATTTCGGAGGATCCCGACGTCGGTAAGTTTTTTAATATTAAGTATTTATTAAAAATGTATTTAGTGTTTATTAAAATGTATACTAATTGTGACAAATAATTTTAATTTGTAGCTAACTTTCAAGCCACCAGGATGTTTTGGAAGAAAGTCTTTGAAGCTTGGCTCACGATAACCAATAAACCCGAAGACTACCGGGGAAAAGAAGCGTTTCAAGCCCACTGAAAGGGGCTTAAAGCCGATTGTCAAAAATTTGCCGGGATAATTAATCGGTTGCAGGGGCCCGGCTGGCGTAGCGGGCATAACGATGGCGACATTATAACTCAAGCCTTGAGCGACTTTCGAGCTCAGGGCCAAACTTTTGAGCGGCCCGGGAAACCGTTTAAGTATTTGAATTTTTGGAAAAAACTACGCAGGTGCGCGAAATGGAGCGGGGTACCAACCGTTCCCGTCGCCCGACGAGCCGGCTCATCCCGACAATCAAAAAGGTCGAAGATATCGTTGTCGACAAATCGGAGCACACTAAACACACCCTCCGATGCTCGTAGCTTCTTCCTGGACGACATGGTCAATTTTGCCGACGATGTTGATAAAGCCGACGACGAAGAGGTAGAGGAGTTGCCTCGACCACGCGCGAGATCGAGAAAAAATAAGAGGGAAGGTTCGTCGTCAACACGATTCAATACGGAGCCCGTTGAACTAAATGAGTTGGTCGGTCATTTGGAAACAAATGCCACCGTAATAGGAAACGACCTTCGAGCATCCAACAAACAACAAGAAAAGCTGAACCAGACGTTGGAATTACGTCAAATGAAAGACGAATACGAATCCTCAAAGCGGAGGGGTTTCACGAGGAAGCCGCATTATTGTTTCAACGACGAAGTGAAAAAATGCGCGAATATTACGGATATTAGTTTCTTTTTTTTAGTTATGGTTTTTTTAATTTTTTTCTTTAGTTATGTTTTTTTATATTTTAGTTATGTATTTTTTTTGTATTTCTTTTTAATTTTAATGCATTTTATTTAATTATTTAAATAAATTGATTTTTTTGTAATTAGTTTAATTACAAAAAGAAAATAATAAAAAAAGACAATGTGGGCCTAACTTGTAGCCCTACACCATTACACCAAAAAAAAATTCACTTCTTGCTAACTGAACGCCACGTGTGATAATTCGCCTCTAATTATAACCCCTCCACTGTACATGGCCTAATGGAGCATAAGAAAATACGTATGCATGTTTTTCAAACCACGCATAGGATATGATCAAATATATTTGGTCAAAAGCCTTAGTTTGAGTAAAAAATTAAAACAAATTAACACGACAATTTGAACCCAATGACGACTAACTGATTTAATATTTTAGTTGAAAAATAAGTTATCTAACTACCAAGTTTGATTTATCCAAAGTACTATTTAACAATATCTTTACAGCAATTCAATGATTCAATCATTGATTTCTCTACCATTTTATCCACGGATTTTTGCTTGGAATGAATAATCAGTGGTTCCTTCGAGAATTCAAGTGTCCTAATCGAGCCAAAAAAAATATACCTTTTAAGCCTTAACAAACAAAATAATATAAAATATTTATTTTATACGATGATTAAAGTTATAGCAATAAACAGAACAATAAGCAAAATCATGATATTAAAATGAACTTTTAACATACCAAATAGCAATAAACATAGAAATAAACATAAGATTTAGGGTATTTTAAGAAAATACATACATAACATCAGGGATTTTTTTAAAATTTTATGCCCCCGAAAAAAACGTGACCCGGTCGGATGCCTACATTGCCCACCCTCAGAACCTCCCATGAGAATGATGTGTCGTCCGTCTACTTCCCTCTGCCAGCTCGAATCCATGCTTGCGACAGACATTCGTAAATTAAGCTAACACCGCATATGGTGTATGAGACAGCTTTATCCATTAACTTAACTTTAGATGATCACAAGTTCACAACTTAACCACCATTTGGATTATAGTCAATTGTAGGGAAGTACATTACATCACCGTAGCATGATTTTTCTTTTTGAAGATAATAAATAAAACATTCCTCACTTTGAACTTATATATACATCGCCAACAACAATCTCAAACACATAAATATCATAGATTAACTCTTAATTTTCACTCTATTTTGCTAATTGATGATCATATAAGTGAAATGAATAAGCGTGTCTTCCTTTTTGAGTGAATTGGATTAACATGTCTTTCTTTGAACGAAATCGAGAGAAAAACAGGTGTAAAACAAGTGTAAATCTATAATAATTATGTGAGTGAAATTGTCATTAACAACTAAAGTAAAATTAATGAGTAATTCTAGTTGAATTGTCTATATTTATTGAACAATGGATTATAATTAGATTATTAGAATCTAATTTGCCAAAACCAAATACAAAGAATTTAGATCTTGAAGAAATAAGAAATAACCAAATCAATGAAAGGTGATTATTTTAACAAGTGTAAGAACTATTATATGCTTTCACGTATCATTTCGTCATGGCCACTTTATCTTTCTATTGATCTCTCTTTTTATAACTACCATACTAGAGTTGAGTAAGGATGAGATCGGTATTAACTTGTACACGTAGGGGGTATCAAATGTACTAGCAGTTAGATTAGTAATATTGTGTACCGAGTACCATATCAAATTTTATAATACGAGTATCGATACATGTACTTTGGTATGGAACCCACTTTGGTACTACTCTGTTTTTTGTATTTTTCCCAAATCTCCATTGAACTTGGTATCGGCAAGTAGGAATAACAAATAAGCTGAATCGATCCAGGTACCGATACGCTACAAGTACCAAATTAGCTAAATTGGTCTAGGTACGGTTTAATATCAACATTCAATTAACTAGATACCAAAACCGTAATACCACAAGTCCACAACCAAAACATAACACCATAACCACAAATAAAACCAATAAACCATAAAAAACCAATGTAAACCATAATATCAAATGAATACCGAGTACCAAAACACCCATATTCAAACGAGTACCGAGTACCGAAATATCTGGTTGAACAGGGTCGCCCCGAAGAGTGTGCGAGCTGCACCTTCGCCCGCAATTTTTGGAGCCAAAACTTTTTTATGTGTGTGTGTGTGTATATATATCGGTAAAAGATCTTGAGTCAAACGACACCATCAATTGATCGATTTGGTCATTAATTTTGGTGTTTAACACTCGTCGGAATAGTAAGTTCATCGGCCGGAATATTAGAGTCGGTGACGGAAGGAGAGACTGGGCAAAATGTGTTTCAAATCAAGTTTTGACATATGGCAAGAATGGTCCCTGGCTTATTTTAATATTAGTTTAAACAAAAACACTTTTAACATTTAAGTTTTACGATTAATATAACTAACCCTTATACAGTTATACTTGATTTAGAATGAAATAATAACATAGATTTATGATCTTTATATACATATAAATCCAGGCTAAAATGGATGACATATGAAACTGGTTGACGCGCAATTAATTATTGTGTCTTCATAAATTAAGAGATGATGTGGATTCATATATAGTTTTCTACTAACTTAACTAGTTTGAAAACATTAAAACATGATTAATTGTCATATTCTGTCATCTGGGATGGCGGAATCCCTAGTTTCCATCACTAACACATCCGTACACCTACTAATCCATATGCTTATTGTTATAATATTAATCGCCGTTTATAAAAATTAGCTTATGTATTTCATTATTCACTAATGCGTATGGGCCTTTTTAATTCGGTTCGGCTGAGGTATTTAAATTTTCGGAGACGACGTTGTGCTTAAAGATACATATGGGTTTAACTTCTCAATAAAACTCTACATATTTCAAACAGGTATCGAGTACCGGAATACCCGTATCCGTACCTGTAAATACCGAATATTGAATTCTTAAACTCTTGATACCGATACATATACCAAATATGCTGATACAAATGTGAAACATGTGCGAGTTTGGATAGTCGGAAATAAATCTCATCCCTATAACCTACAAGAGAGTGAGAGACCTACTAAAATTAAATAGTTTTGAAGTAATTTTCTATTTTAAAAGTGCATAACTGAAACCTCTATTTAGCTCTTATATGTGTTTAAACTACTTTAAACTAAAGAAGCATATGTAAATCATATTTATTTGATCCGTACATACATAAATATATAATTTGAGTTATATTAAATATTTTAAGTCACGGTTAGAAAATATGTTTTAACTATGTTGTGTATTTTAATTTTGTTTGTACTCCAGTTAGACAGGTGTTTGTACGATACAACGGGAACACATGCATTGACAATCACGTAATAGATATATGGATATTCATTGTTCAGTTTAAACCATAAAATCGTTTATTGGTGGTGTACGTTGATTAATAATTCTTATTTTTAATTCAATTTATTATCGAAGTACAAATGAAAGCGGAACCTAACCGTTGGTAATGGTTTGGTTAGGTTTCAATTTTCAACGTTCCGATTTCATTTTTCGATGAAGAAAAACCGTTACTAATTGCTTGGTTCACGATTTAATGTAAAACATCAAATTGAGACAGCAAATACCTATATGTAAAATGCTATTTTTTAACTTAAAAAATTGTGACAAAATTATACTCAAATTAAGGAGAATTAAATTCTCGTTTTAGTGGTGCAATTAAAAAAAACACATTAGCGTATGAAAAAGTTGACCATTTAAAAATCGGAGGGGGGGGGGGGGGGTTAAAAGTGAAATTCTAAAGAATAGATGAATAAAGATTGACCAAAGTTGAAATTATTTCTTTAAATTTACAAAAGTTGATTAATGTTGAGGGGATAAGATTGTAATTATTTTGGAGAAATATGAAAGACACCGAGATATGATGCTAGAATGACTACTTTGCTCCTATTTAAGGTTATACTATGTGTTTGAAAATTTGTAAAACTTTTAAATATACCGTCTTAATTTGCCCATCAGTCATGCATTTTATTTAGTATATAGATATATATATTTTAATTGACTTTTTTCTTTTGTTTTGATACAAGATTAGCGAGCAAAATTTAAACTTTCAAAATATAAATAACTAGTGTTTACCCGGCAAAAACCTAAGTTTACCTATAGACAGGGTATCAGGTATCGAATCCAGAGGAGCATGTGGTCAATGTCATACGTGTGTTCGTTTATCTAAATATATATTTACAAAACAATTATAAAGAAACGATTATGAAGTTTTGTCGAGTGCTGATCACACTAGCAGGTTTTGTTTGGAAGCAACAAACACTTAAACGAGTTTAACAATTAACAAGAACAGAATCACACCTAGGGTTTAAGCATGCAACAAAAACAATAATCTCATGTTAACTTAACAAATTAATTGTCAAAGATCAAATCAGATTGACTTACTAGGCAAACCTTAGGCATCAATAATCGCTACACACGACACTGGTTATCAAACAGTCCCTACCAGTGTGACTCAACTAAGGGCAATTGAATGCTTCATCATATTCAAACTAGTCAAAACAATCCTATAAGCAATTATCATAGCAACTGGCAAACTAATCGTTCTGATCGAAAATACCTAAACCGACTAAGTGCACAGCAATACCAAATATCAGTACTCATAGATTAATCATAAACAATTACAATTTGTTCATTCTTTAAAACATGAGAAAATACTGAAAAGTCACAATACTCTATATCCCGGGAATGACTCGTGACGAATCAGCCGCTCATGATCTTCGATCTGTCTTCAGCTACTGATTCAGGATGATGACCTATGAACCCCGAGGTGATTGGAGGTGATCTGAGGCTTCTGGAATCGCCCCTTATCATCCCTCAGACGGCTGGAAGTGAATACCCTGATTAGGGTTCATCAAATAGAACATATAGGCTGAAACTCGTTTTTTTTTTCGTTTTTATGTCCATCGCGATACGCTATAGACATATACCCATCCCTTCGCGTATCTCGGCCTAAGATAACTTCATATTCAGATTCCTCTCATTGAGAAAACCAAAATTCATATATTATGGGTCCCGTAACTCATTTTCTAGCCCAATATATGCTCGTTTTACTTCTTGGTCGCGTTTTGTCAACCCATCTTGTTCAGTTTTAGCATCGGCTTATGATTTCTCATCCAAACTCTTCCTGAATTCTTGTAACACTTCCCAAGACATCAAATCATGCTCCGGTCTTCCCAAGATATCATTCCATGCTCGTGCAGGTCTCCAATTTAGCATCTTTAACGATCAATGACCTGAAATACAAAAGCGCGTATGAAGTACGTACCAAAGTTCTAACAATATACTCAATAAAACTACATAATTACTACACTAATATATATACAAAATACCTGATCATCACCGGGGTAGCTAGTGAAAAGCCAACGATGAAACTCGGGTGTTGTAAAACCCGAGTTTTATGACGGTAAGTCGATGTGAATTCATATATTATTGGTTACGCTCGTTAAGGTATAGACACCTTTGGTATAAGCTAAGAGTTAAAACCTAAAAAATAAATTTGTTAAATTAACAAATAAAAAAATAAAATATTCAATGTTTATTTGGTCTGTAAACCCGGGCGGTGGTAAAAGCCAAACGTTGTTGGTCCAGGGCCTTGAGGCGGTAACTCGACACGGATTCGGTTAGTTTAGGTTGCTTTCATTACGGTACCGAAGTTAAAAAGACAGTAAAAATAAAAACAAATTTGTGGACCAGTAGGGTGGTGTCGGTCTGTAAACTTGGACGTTGATAAAACCCAAACGTTGTCGGTCTCGGACGTTAAGGTTGCGAGTCTACGCGAATTTGGTTCGTTATTTTCGTTACGGTACCGAAACTAAAAAAACAAAATAGCAATGGCCAATACGATGCCGCCAATGGTCCAGTTGATACTTAGCAACACCAAAATTCCTATTTATTTGGTCGGTAAACCCGGGCGGTGGTAAAACCCAAACGTTGTTGGTTCAGGGCCTTGAGGCAGTAATTTGACACAAATTCAGTCAGTTTTGGTTGCTTTCATTACGGTACCGAAGCTGAAAAGATGGTAAAAATAAAAATACCGTGGACCAATAGGGTGGTGTCGGTCAGTAATCTTGGATGTTGGTAAAACCCAAACGTTGTCGTTCTTGGACATAAGGTTGTGAGTCTACGCGAATTTGGTCCGTTATTTTCTTTATAGTACCGAAATTAAAAAAAAAAACAAAATAGCAATGGCCAATACGTTGCCGCCAATGGTCCAATTGACACTTAGAGACACCAAAATTCCTAATTATTATATATAATAATATGTTGCCTACAATTTCTGAATCATTTTTCAGGTAGAGGGGCCTCCATGTTTGAATTGCTACTTTTTTCAACTAGTTTCTTCTTTAATACCTTTTTGTTTACGTTGAAAAATTTGATGGGGCCGATATATAAACTAGAAACATACATTTGATTTGAATGATTTATTGTCAAAAGCATTTATATCATTTTAAAAGTCAAAAGGTTGAAAAGTTTTGACTTTGTGTGCGTTGTTAAAGCCTTTTTTTTTTTTAATCTTTTAAGATGAGACGGCCATCACCGAGTATTGTCTTCGTTTTATTTTGTTTCGTGACATATCTATATAATTTCTTCAACACGAGATATGAGTTATGAGAAAGATCTAATCTTATATGCCATCAAAGCATTTTAAGTGCATTAACTGAGGATGGGAGAATAACTTCACGGTTAAAGATGTTTCGGCCAGAGTATTCAAGAGTTTCCAACTGAGTAGTCAAAATCAGATGCATCAAGTTTTCATGGATAAACGAGACAATGTTGATTGATTCGGGGGATTGAATGTTACATGTTATATGTTTATAATCCAAACAATTAAGATTATGGTTCAATGTCGTTGTCTTGAATTGCAGTTTTAGTTCCTAAGGTGAAACCAAAAAAGTAATTTTCAACCCCGTGGTGGTCTTTTTTTTGTTGTAATTGGGACTAACCGTTACTTAACGGTCGTTAGCTTTGTTTATTCCAGAGGAAAAATAGTCCTTTCGCGTCAACCCCCTACCTTGCAATATAACCCCCTCCCCTCACAAGTTGCAACCATATCTAGCCGTTTTTTAAACACACGATCGGAAGTTTGAGCCGGCTACGTGAATCGACATTTTCGTCAATGGCATGCTTGCTCAACCTTATCGCTAACACCACCCTGTTCTCATGTATGAATCGAGTTTCAATTCTGAGTTTTTATGAGTTCGTTGTGTTCAGAAATGTGAAATTGGATTCGTTATTCAACTACAATTACTAATCAAGTTCATGTGTGTTCATTGTAGCTGTGGTGTTGGTCAACCTGTCATGGAGCCACCTGAGTCTAGATATGGTGGTTTTGATAAAGACCTGGACAAACCGGATCTTCTCAATTAGTTTCAATGCAGATGGACAAAATCAGATAGAGTAGCTGTTTTAGGTTTCTATGCCAGAAAATGTCCAATTTAAAATGGTTAAATAAGGTTTACATAACGGTTTCAACACTATTTTAAACCTTGCGTTGCAAAATGTATTTAAAACGGTTTAGAAAACGATGTAAAATGGTATAAAAACAACTCTTCATTGTGGTAAATATAATATAGAAAAGACCGTTGTAAATGATATAACAAGAAAACAACGGTTCTTTTATTACCCAAGAACAATGGTTCTTTGATTATCCTGAAAACAACGCTTCTACATATTTGTTTCTTTTAATAAAGTTATATTTGTATTAACCAACACGTTGTAACACCCAAAAGCCTCAAATCCTATTTATACATCAATCATCATACATTTATACAAAAATGGTCTAAGTCATAAATAAAAACTAAACAAATATATATACAATGATATTTCTATTTCCGCGCATTCGTTCAAAATTTTTTCGGATAACATCCTTAAAATCTTCAAAATCGCATTCTTCAATAGTTTGAGTAAGAAGCCCTTATTTCCTTCCATTCTTCTGGTAACACTATGTCTATATTAGGCCCGGTTAAAGATAAAACCCACACATATCAATTCCACTAAACTTAACAAGATTAGAGTATCTATCAACATAAGGAACCAACTCTATAATATATGTGAAAGTGGATCACTTAACATTTACATGAGACTACAACTTTAATCAAAGTAGGTGACACAAATTAAGTTTATGAGAAAGCTACGTTGTGTGGCTTAACAAGTCATATTGTATTGGATTAACATCATAAAAAACAACTTCAATATTGTTTATAGTCACTTACCTGTTCTTTCTTGGGTATTTTCATCATTCATCATTCACTCTCTTCAACTTTGAGTCATTCCTAAGCGAAACTTGTTTTCCCAAAATCCATATATGGTATCAATAACCTAAAGCATTATTTTCAAAACAAACAATGTTGATCACTAATATTCCCTTTAATTTATGATTCTGTCATTTTCAAACTTCAAAAAACAATATATCACTTCATTTCTAAATATATTTATCCAAACGAATAAAACTCCAAAAAGTGAAAGAACGGGAGACATGCCTGAAGTGTACTATAGTAGAAAAAGCTTCTTTCTTTAATCAAAAACTTTATGTTTAGAGAATGAAGACAATAATGAAATAAATCTGTAACTGTGTAATGAAATTAATGACATCAAATAATCAATAAGCTTAACATAATGATAAACCCTATGCAGACGGAATCTTTCAATCAACAAACATAAAGTAAACTGAGATCTAAAACTTATACATATCAAAATCAAGCCTCATATAAACCTTAGCTGAAATTACAAATTAAGATAATCAACGAAGTACACCTCAATTAAAACAAAATATGATGAACACATATGAAATTTGAAGAGTAGATATAGAGAGAATAATGAGAGAATTTAAGAAAACCATATTTAGAGGTTAAAGTGAAAGTTGAAATTATGAATTTTTTCAAAGGACGGAAATGAAAGCATTATAAAGTGATAGGAGGGAAAATTAGAATAAAGACTACTTAGAGAAGAATAAACAACGTTAATATTGTTATTATTTACAATGGTTGAACTTCACCTCGTTGTAAAACATTTTCTTTGACCGTTGTTTAAAGTTTTGTTTAATAAACACGCTAGTTTCTTCTTATTTACAACGGTTGACCTTCGCACCGCTGTAAAACATTTTTGTCACTGTTATTTAAAGTTTTGTTCAATAAACAACCTAACTTTCTTCATATTTATAACAGTTGACTTTCACGTCGTTGTAAAACAGTTTTTACCGTTGTTTAAACTTTTGTTCAATAAACAACGCTAATTTCTCTTTATTTAAAACATGTTTAGAAAATTGTTCTTTTTAAAACAGTGCATTATATATTATACAACGTTTGACCTTTACACCGTTGTAAAATATTTGTTTAGACATGTACTAATAAACGTTTTTGCAATAGTGAGTTATAATATATGATATGTAGTAATTAGGTCTTTCTGTATATTTGTATTTTAAAAACTTAATAACTACTAATTATATGTATAGTATTATGTTAACTAGTATTTTGAAATACTATGAATTAGTAATTGTGTAAATATATGAATTTAGTATTAATGTTAATCTACTTTATGATGTATTATGTTAACTGAATGATCTATTTGACTTTTGTAGTATAAAACACTTAGTTATACATACACTACAAGTTGCTTTTGTAGTATATTTAGAATTAATTTCTATGAATAATTAGTAAGTATTTGCGCAAGGTGATGTGTGGTTGAAATCACGTGTTTATAGTCTTGAATATCGTGTTTTTACTTGTTTATATGTATCGAACACGAGTACTTTGATTAGTTTTATGATTGTATGTGATCAGATCTTAAAGAAACTAATTTGGAGCATCCAGGATAGAGTATAAATGAAAGTAATAATATATGATATGATAGAGAGTTGAAATACGGAGACTTCAACTCGGAGACGTATCCACAAACGGGGAGGAAAACGGAGTTGGAATGAAGATTCTATAAAGAAAATGATGTTTTGGTACTGTAGTCCCACCGTAACTTACGGTGATGTTGGGACCGTAAGGCTTTGAGTAACAACCATAGACTAAGGCCAGGCTGTAGCTTACGGTATGGTCAGATGGGAAAACCGTTTTTGCTTGTTTTACTTCCATTTTTACGCCCGAAAACCCTAAAGTCGATTATTCTTCATATTCTATCATCTTGGGGCGATATTGGGGCCGTCACACACCATCCTAACACTTACCAATCACCACAATCATCCATGGTTTCATCATTTCAACCCATAATTAGGCTAATAATGATGCAGAGGCAATGCTAAAACACTTGTGACTACTTCAGTCTTCTAGTGTAGGGTTTGCATATGAACTGATTATTTTTATGAACATTACATGTATTGGGATTTACTTTTAATTAATATTTTGGTTGATTGAATCTATATGTTTATTGGAACCGATTAAACAGTTTCTTTTCTGGGACTTTCGTTTATTATCAATTATTAGGTTTGTGTTCATCAACATTTAGGATTAAGTTCTTATCTTCATTGAACCATTTGCCATTAATCATTGATAGATGATTAGTTTTATATTAATGAACATGTTATTAGGTAGACTGTGTTCAGTTCTGTCAATTATCTAGTAATTATTTATCTATTATAATAAATGAATCATGTCTATGTGATTTCCCGATTTGTATAAATAATTGTCATTTAGTTTACTGCGCATCCAGAACCTGAAGTGTAGATATCTGTGGGTATATATTAGGAATGGCAATGAAACCCGAACCCGATGTGTAAACCCGAAACCTGACATAAATGGGACGGGTAATACCTGACCCATTAGGGTTTGGGACGGGTTTGGGATTAGTTTTGAAATTTTTCGCGGGTTTTGGACGGGTTTGGGATTTCTAATATACCCGATTACCCGACCCGATTACCCGAAAATATAAACCCATTTACCCGATTATATACCCGATTTACCCGATATAGCTTATTATATTATATATATATATACTATATTCCAAATATATTATTTGTCGGAACTTATTTATGTCAATTATTTGAGACATTTTATCTTTATAGTGACCATCTTTATAAGATTAGTTATATTTTGTCAAAACCCGGTAGAAACCTAGCGGATTTTGAGCCGGGTATACCCGATGGGTATTTTATTAAAACCCGATAAGAAACCCGAAACCCGATGGGAAAACCCGAAACCCGCCAGGTAATTACCCGATTAAAACCCGATGGGTTTGGGACGGGTTTGGGATGGACTTTCATAACGGGTATGGGTTTGGGAATACCTAAACCCGACCCAAACCCGACCCATTGCCATCCCTAGTATATATATGTATCTTTGTGTGTGTGTGTGTGTGTATGGTTTAGATCAAATAAAAATTAAATTAACGTGCTAATTGTGAGAATCAAGTAAAGTAATTATATATACAACTACTAGAATCATGTAATTACATAATTACTCTACTTGTTTCTCACAATTACCACTTTAATTTAATTTGTACGTTAACTTTCCTATTTATATATATATAAATAGGGACAGGTTCAAGATGTAACTAAAAAAACTGGGGTACCGGAGAACTCTTCATTTTACATGTAAACAATAATAAAAAAATTAATTTTTCATGTAAAAAAACACATTTTACATAATCTTTTTAGGGTTTTTACATAAAAACACATGTAGAAACCGTATATAAAAAAACAAAAAAAAATACACCAACACAGGGACTATAAGGGGGTTTGGGATTCCTTATTTTTATCAACTTATAACTTATAAATTTTTTGAAAAGTTAATAAGGTGTTTGACAACCCATAAGACTTTATGGATTTTAAATTATGGAGAAGGCAAAATAAAAAGGTTTTGAAAAGTTAGAAATATGCAACTTATTAACTTAATGGGCTTGATTTACCTATTACACATCTCTAACTCTCAAAACCCATTACACTCATTTTAAAAAAGAGTGTTATTTAGGTTTATCACAACATATAAGCTAATTCATACATTTTTTAGAAACTCATAAGTTAATAAAGACTTTTAACAAAATGTCGTTTTTCACTTAAATAAGCAATCCCAAACTCATCCTAGCTGTAAAAAAGACAATCACATGGTTGAAAGCTAAGTTTTAAGCCTCACAGTAAAGACCATAACTAGTAATCTCATGAAATTTCATGAACTCTTTAAATGTAACATTCGTCATTTCTCAAACCCGAAACCCGACTCATACAAATTAATAACAAAACGAATTCTTATGACTTATATTATTTTCGTTATGTTTAACTTAAAGTATTGATTATGTTTAATTTTCTTATGATTTATATTTTTACAACTTGTGATTGATCGACCATAAACCAGGGATCAATTTGTAAATATTATTCAAGGTCCATGTATTCCTTTTCCTTTGACCTGTCATCAATGACCAGCCCCCACCCCCTTTCTTATTTTCAATTCTTGATCCTCAAATCAAGCCGTAAAAAAAGGAATCATTCACGCTTACTTGCGTCTTGTCCAACGCGTTATTCTCCTATATGGTAATCCCTTGTAATTGACAACAAACTTTGAACGAATTGATCAATTATCATTATGGCAAACCGCGGCCTAAATGTCCCATGAAACACTATATAAACTCGATCATTTTGCAATTAAACTCGTCCACACCATCCTTCCTACATCGCGACCTAAAACCCTAAATCAGTTAACCCCTATGCTACTGTTACAGTTGATTTCGCATTCAAACTTGAGCCGCGGAACCCATCTCATCATTTACCCTCAATCCGTCACCATTATAGGTAATTAAAATATGTTTTGAAATCGGTTTTAGCCCAGAAAAGTTAACCCAAAACCAATTTTAACAAACCTTAAACATTTGAATCGATTTAAAGATCTAGGGTTTGTTTGTTGAATGAGGGTTCTGTGAGTAACTGTTCTTATTTAAGCACACTGATATTTTAACAAGATTAACACACCAGCCTGATGACTGGTGCATGTGTGTTAAAACCCTGGAATCGGTCCAGGCGCGGGTTCGAGCCCCCTGGCCCCGGTTTTTGTTATTTATTTTTTTAACACATTTAAACAACTTTCTTTTATATTAATATATGTTCATAACGTTTAATAAACGTAAATTGGATAAACCGAACCTCTAGTCTTGTTGTTTTCCCGTCATTAAACTTTAAATTTTCTCTCCATAAAATCTTTATATATGTGTGTGTGTGTGTGTGTGTGTGTGATAACAACTTGCTTAATAACCGAAATCTTTGTTCATTATAAAGAATCATTTTCGTCTTAGTTTTTATGACTTTATGTATATATTAATTTATTAAATATCTATTTTATAAATGTAAAGAAAGCAAACATAAAATAATAATAATAATAATAATAATAATAATAATAATAATAATAATAATAATAATTGAAACCCTAAACGACTACAAATCCATTTTAAGCCGATTAATAACCGTTGTGCCATGTTTCATTAACTTATACTCTCTAGTTACTTATAACATTTACAAATTCATTGATAGTAAATTAACTAATAATATTTTAAATTAAAATTTTACTTAAACCCTATTCATCGTAAGCCTTATAATTATTTCGTTATAAATAATTTATATTATCGTTAACAATTAGGAACTTCTGACGACGTTTCCCGAGGGTTCTTCTTAACTTCTTATCGCCATCTCGTCTTCGATAATCCACACGTTAAGGTGAGTTTACATATCCCCCTTTTTTTTCATCTTTTAAGTTTGAGGGTGGCATGTATACCCTATTTAAATTACTCATTATTATTTCCACACCTATTCAAAACATAATTCAGTATATGTTTATGTGTGATTATTACATGCTCTATGATAATGCTCTATGCGCTTAATTGTTTATTTTATGCTTGGTGGTTGGTATCTCATCTTCATCTATCCTTATCTAGTATGATCATACATTTACCCAAGTACTTTGATTTCGTATCAATAAGAATGGGTTCACATCTTTTTAGTTGATACATTTTCATGAGAATTGTAATACTCATCATTTACACATGTGATTTATCTCTATATATATAAAACTAAAACTTATGTATTCTCACCAACATTCGTGTTGACGAACTCTATTTTCATACATGTTACAAGTACAAGTAGTTGATATTATTCAAGATTGAAGACAATAGTTTGACGTTAGGATATCTATTCATATTACACAAACGAACGATTTATTTGATTTAATTATTGTAATTTGTGTACTTGATTTAATGTTAATGAAATTAAATAATAATTGCCACATTAATTAGTTTTTTTTGAGTTACTGTCCAATCAATACGTTACGCCCCGGCATGTTCCACCGCCTTTAGTCGGGGTGCGACATATTGGTATCAAATGCAAAGACTATAAGATTGGTGGTTAGATATAACGGCTTAGTAGCATGCTTAGGGTCCTTATACGTGATATGCCTTTACGTGTTTGCACCCTGAATTATATTATTGATTGCAGTAGCTTAAATAATATATCATGATTTAATATTATTCTTGTATACAAAAGCACACACTTAATCCGTGGCAATGCCTCACTCTCAAAATTGTTTTCAAACTTTAGAAACAATAATAATAATAATAATAATAATAATAATAATAATAATAATAATAATAATAATAATAAATGGGAAATTCCTTAAGAAATCCCGCATTTTCACTCCCCTCTCCTTGAGGAAGATTCGGGTAACGGATATGTAGTAAACTGTAAGAGTGACACACTTGTTTACCGAACACTTGACACCAAGGCTTGCGAGCCTAAGGAAGTGCAATGCGCATAAATCTCAATCAACCGCGAGACCCGGTTGCCTTCCTGGAGTGTTTAGTAAGGGTGTGGAAATTATTAAGCCAAAGCATATCACACCAAACGAAACCGAATCTACTACCCTAATTGTATCAAACGTGGCCATGTGACACAGTTCCAATTGGACGTTGGATTTACTCATAAACACAGTTCCAATTATCAGAGTTAATTAAAACATTCGCGGAATATTAAAACTTTCGCGGAATATTAAATCAACGATAAGATTTGTAAGGCCCCATTACCGGTGCCCTAGATTGGTCGTTGGATTTAATCATAAACACAGTTCCAATTATCAGAGTTAATTAAAACATTCGCGGAATATTAAAACTTTCATAACATTACAATAATAATTCATAACGTCTTAAAACATTCATCTTTTCTTTTAAAATCAAAATATTGATTATAAAACATAACATGTCTTCAGATGTCAGACTCTTATTCTTCTTCCACGTGTCCCCGCTCAAGCCAGCTGTCTCATCCTACTCACCTGCGTGCATACTAAAAGTCAGCTACGCTGAGTGAGTTCTAGTTAATCATACATCATACAATACGTATACTTACCTTCAAGTATGCATCCGAAGATACATAATAATTACTTTACTAATTTACTTTCATCACATAATTTTATACATACGTTCATAATTTAATGTTTTCCTACTATATAAGTACTGTCCATTCTATCTCAGATATTATTAGGGTATGATCCCTCTTTTCTTTGTCTATCTAAGATATTATTAGGGTCTGATCCATTTCTTGTCTATCTCAGATATTATTAGGGTCTGATCCCTTTCTCGTCTATATTAGATATCATTAGGGTCGGATCCCTGTTTACTTCTCTATCTCAGATATTATTAGGGTCTGATCACTTTCTTCTCTATCTCAGATATTATTAGGGTCTGATCCCTTACTTCTTCATCTTCACACATATTGTCTTTACATACCCATAACGTACATATACTTTCTTTAATCATTCATACATATTCATATGTTGTACATATACATTCATCTTTCATATATATACCTCCCTCGTCAATACGTGCAATATCCGAAGATCGTTCACGTACCTACAAGCTTTCATTCATATGGGGCTAGAAACTCACCTGAACTTGGTTACGTTCACCGTTAATGGTTATTCCTTTCTTGAGTTGTGCACGACTAACTGTATATCAATTACACGTATCAATTTAACTATCACTACCCATATCGTGTTTTTAGTTTAATTATTACCCTCAATGAACGGGGGTCCGGGGCAGCGCCCTTGGCAGCGGGGTTCTAGCCCTAGCGGGGTCCAAGGGGCAGAGCCCCTGGCTTATACATATTAATAACAAAACGAATTCTTATGACTTATATTATTTTCGTTATGTTTAACTTAAAGTATGATTATGTTTAACTTTCTTATGATTTATATTTTTACAACTTGTGATTGATCAACCATAAACCAGGGATCAATTCGTAAATATTATTCAAGGTCCATGTTTTCCTTTCCCTTTGACCCGTCATCAACGACCAGCCCTCACCCCCTTTCTTATCTTCAATTCTTGATCCTCAAATCAAGCAGTAAAACAAGGAATCATTCATGCTTACTCGCGTCTTGTCCAACGCGTTAATCTCCTATATGGTAATCCCATGTAATTGACAACAAATTTTGAACGAATTGATCAATTATCATTATGGCGAACCACAGCCTAAATGGTCCATGAAACACTATATAAATTCGATCATTTTTCAATTAAACTCGTCCACACCATCCTTCCTACATCACGACCTAAACCCCTATATCAATTAACCCCTATGCTACTGTCACAGTTGATTTCGCATTCAAACTTGAGCCGCGGAACCCATCTCATCGTTTACCTTCAATCCGTCACCCTTATAGGTAATTAAAATATGTTTTAAGATCGGTTTTAGCCCGGAAACGTTAACCCTAAACCAATTTTGACAAACATTAAAAATTTGAATTGATTTAAATATCTAGGGTTTGTTTGTTGAATGAGGGTTTTGCGAGTAACTGTTCTTATTTAAGCAAACTGATATTTTAACAAGATTAACACACCAGCCTGATGGCTGGTGCGTGTGTGTTAAAACCCTGGAACCGGTCCAGGTGCGGGTTCGAGCCCCCTGGACTCGGTTTTTGTTATTTATTTTTTTAACACATTTAAACAACTTTCTTTTATATTAATATATGTTCATAACGTTTAATAAACATAAATTGAATAAACCGAACCTCTAGTCCTGTTGTTTTCTCGTCATTAAACTTTAAATTTTTCTCCATAAAATCTTCATATATATATATATATATATGTATATACTGTGTTAGCTACCCGTGTAGCACACGGGTTAGAATAAATAACTTTATTTAAATACTAACACAATGTAAAATAAAAAAAATATGTTCAAAATATTTAAAGATATATTATATGGTTGAATAAATTACATATCACATAATATGGAATAAAAAGTTGTTAGAAATTCATAAATCTTTAAATATTTCTTTGTACACAATACTTGTAGTTTTATTTGTAACTTTATTTTTTATATCAAAACTTAATAGTTTCATATTGTTTCTGTTTATAACTTTAGATAATGCAACACATAAATATCACGAGTTAAAGTAAAATTGTCTTAAAAACAAACCAACTATCTATAATGATTGACCTTAGCATTTATTAATCTTTGATGCAAAACAAAAATAAAGTGAAAATTTCATACTTTGAAATTAATCATTTTAACTAAAGGCATAAGATTTTTTTAAGAATAAAAATGTGAGTTCCAGTATTACTTTCGGATATGATTTCGGCTTCTATAACACGGTTATCATATTGTATTTTCACATATAGTTCAGTTTAATTGTATAAATCAATTTTCTAGTTAATATTTTAAGCAACATTACTTCAACGTCGACTTTTATGACTAATCTATAACTTGACAACCATATATTTTAAGGTCATTAAAAACATCAGGAAACTAATACTTTCTTGTAATGTATCATTTTATAACTGATAGAACATAGATAGCGAACACTTGCTAATTCCTTGAGCGACCTCATTTTTCGGTGCAAGTATAACTCGCTCACTAAAGAAAACTGTAATTTTAAAATCTTCAATAGTAGAAGAATATACAAAGTCAATTTATCATATGATTAATAGTGTTCTAATGTCTAACAGGTGTTTTCCAAAGATAAGTTGTTTTATCCACCTGAAAAACCAAAACATGTAGTCTAGTGTTTATAGGTTTGTGGATTTTTAAGATTATGAACTTAATATAAATGATGGGTTGATTAAACAATTAATTAAAAAGAAGTTGTAAATGGCTACTTTTTTGAACCAACCCGTGGACCGGAACTCATTTTAATCATAAACTGTTTTGACTTGAATCATGTTTGATATTTTAACCGGTTAAAGAAACTCGCTCGCTTAAGTTAATGAAACTCATTTTAATCATAATTTGTCTTTTCAGGGTTTTAAAGAAAAAGTCTTGTAATTTAGTAAATAATCATAAATATTTAATAATTTAAAGTTTATTGAAATTTAATTTTAAAATTAATCTTGTCTCTTCATCTAATAATATCATTTCTTATAAAACCTTAATTAATATAATATATTTAAAACCTTAATTTTTTGAATCATTATTCAATATCAACGTGAAAATTGGTTACTTATAAAAACCTAATATTAATAACTAATACAATATATTTATATAAAATAAAATAACGTATTTATGTTGGTATTTAACTGTTTAAATCAGGAAAGAATTATTAAAAAGAGAAATGAAAGATTAAAAAGTAAAAAAAAATGAAATACAAAATTATTAATAACAAATAATAATTTAAAAAAGAAAATGAAAGATTAACAAGAAAAAAAAAATGTAATACAAAATTATTAATAAGAAAGAGAATTGTTAAAATGTATTTAATGTGAGAGAGAGGAGGGAAAGTTTTGTAAGTATTAATTTGGTGATGACATGTATCACTTAGTAAGTTTTATTTATTATATATATATATATATATATATAGGATTGATTTCTTTTGAGAACCGCTTTGAGTTTTAAGAACTCGAAAGAACTCAACGTAACAATTTTTTTTTAATTTATTCAATCACAGGTGTAATACGTAAGTGTAAGTAATGTACAAAAAATTACATTATTTTTTACACACCGAATCGACTTATTACAAATGTGTAACTAACATTTAAACTTGTGTAATAATCAAAAATACTTATTCCCTCTCCTTATTCACTTTTTAATTATATTTAATCTCAGCCACATATTTCATATCATTTAGTTAAATGGGTCCAAAATTGAGTATTAAAGTTCTTACAACTGATCAAGTTCTAAAAATATCTCTCCCCTATATATATATATATATATAAGATTGATTTCTTTTGAGAACCATCTTTGAGCTTTAAGAACTCGAAAGAACTCAACGTAACAATTTTTTTTTTGAATTTTTTTACATATGTGTAATACGTAAGTGTAAGTAATGCACAAAAAAATACAGTATTTTTTTACACACGGAATCGACTTATTACAAATGTGTAACTAAAATTTAAACATGTGTAATCATCAAAAATACTTATTCTCTCTCCTGATTCATTTTTTAATTAAATTTAATCTCAACCACATATTTCATACCATTTAATTAAATGTGTGGTCCAAAATTGAGTCATCAAAGTTGTTACAACTCATCAAGTTCTCAAAATATTCATCCCCTATATATGTAGGAATCTATACTATATAATAAACAAAGCTTTCTAAGTGCCACATGTCATCACCATGGTAATCCTTACAAAATTTTTCCTCCACTCTCTCATATTAAATACATTTTTCTTTCTTATTAATAAATTTTATTTCTATTTTTTTATTTTTAATCTTTAATTTTTTTCTTTTTAATAATTGTTTCCTAATTTAAAAACTTAATACCAACAAAAATATATTCTTTTGTTTTATATAAATATATTGTATTAGTTATTAATATTAGGTTTTTATAATTAACTAATTTTAACGTTGATTTTGAATAATGATTCCAAAAATGAAGGTTTTAAATATATTATATTAATTAATTAATATTAAGGTTTATAAAAATTGGTATTATTGGATAAAGATAAAAGATTAATTTAAAATTTAAATTTCAATAAACTTTAACTTATTAAATATATATATGATATTTACTAAATTACATGTTTTTTTTCTTTCAAACCTTTAAAAGACAAATTCACTATTGATGTACGTGTTTACGTTAATTTATAACTGGTTAAAGTATCAAGCATGGTTCAGGTTAAAACATTTTATGATTAGAATGAGTTTCGGTCCACGGTTGGATTAAAAAAAGAGACATTTACAACTTCTTTTTTAAATTGATATTGAATCAGCCCATCATTTATGTTAAGTATATCATCATAAAATTCCACATTAATATTTAAACACTAGACTACATGTTTTGGTTTTTCAGAAGGATAAATCAACTTCTTACCTTAGAAATGAAAATGTTAGACATTAACACACTGTTAATCAGATGATAAATTACCATTGTATATCCTTCTATTATTAAAGATTTCAAATATATAGATTTCTTTAGTGAGCGAGATATACTTTGTAACATCGTGAAAATTTCGAGTTCAAAATGTCAACTTTCCAAAGTCTAGGGACCAAATATGTCAAGATCCAAACCCAAGGGTTAAAAATGAAAATTCTATTTTCCTGACTCATCGCGATACGCGATGGATCAGAAGAGAGACCCATCGAGTATCGCGATGGGTTGTCTGACAGCGAGACGTGTGGCCTGTCACGTGGCACACCGTTCGCCACGTGTCCCGCCACACGTGGCACGTCGCCCGCCACGTGTCTACACGTGGCGGGTCGCCCACCACGTGTCTACACGTAGCACACCGTCTGCCACGTGGCGAAACATGGCAGACCTATATGGTGACTGGCCTGGCCTACGTCGCGATACGCGACGGGTGACCAGGAGGCCATCACGTATCGCGATGGGCTCCAAAATTTTGCCTATAAATAGCAAGTCCGGGATCTCAAAAATCTCATCCCAAATCAAGCTTTCCTCTCTCTCTCTCTAACATCTCTCTAAGATCCAACAATCATATTATCGATCCACCTCGAAAAGCGTGCCCCGATTCCTTGTTTTCCGTGTTCGTTTCCTCGAAGTTCGTGCCAATATCCACCGATCTATCAACCAAGAAGGCATTTGTTATATTTCGACACCATGGAGATTAGTCTCGTAAGGTGTGCCGACAAGTGGTGAAAGATTGGTGATTTTCGTTTTGGCGTGCCAAGGAACGAGTAACTAGATGAAGGGTTGATCGAGAAGGAAAAGAAGGTGAAGCGGAGTTGGAGTGCTGCTTGAGTAATTAGGGTTTCCATAAGCCAACAAAGGTAGGCGTAACGCCGATGAAAATAATAAAATATTATAAAAGGCTTAAACCTTAAAGTCAAGGTTATACTCGATACCTCGATAAAAGAAAAGAAAATATAACAAAGAAAGAATAAAGATAGAATTATGAATATCGATAAATATATATATATATATATATATATGTGTGTGTGTGTGTGTGTGTGTGTGTGTGAGTATATATATGTTCTTTGTTATGAAAATATTATTTAAGTAATAATAACTATTCTTAAATAATAAAGAAAATAAAAGAATACGTTTCTTAGAGAAGAAGAAATGTAGGGTTTTATAAATAAACTAAAGGTTTATAAATTACTTCTAAACTAAATGTTTAAAGGTAAAAGAGATTTATGAAATAAAGGGTTATCGGGGTAAAGATTATAAAATAAGACTAAAGGTCTTAAGCCGGATTGTATATCCGACTAACAAATGTTTATACTCGTACTATAGGTGCGAGATAACAAGGGAAATACCCTCGGACGGTGTTTGAAGCCGATCCCAAATTGAAAAGGTGAATACGCCTCCAAACTTTACAAACTGATTTTCAAACGAGTCAATTGTGTTATATGAAAATAATTTACAAGGGACTACGTGTTCCTAACACCGTTATAAATAAGAGTATAAGCCTAGCCCTCAGGCTGTAGTATACGTTTGTCTGGATCCTTACATATGTGGAATTACGCGGTGAGCACATCGCATCACACCTGGTCGTAGGACGCTTTCCTGCGGGGAGCACGACCATGTGTATACATACAGGTACTTAAATAAGTCGAACGCTGCGGTGTTTGCTGAGGTTTTTAGTGTAGAGACTCGAATTTATAATTGTTTTGTTTTAGATTTGTTATTCCTAAGCCACGATGGACCGAGGCAGGCGTAGTCTCGAGGGTAATAAAGTAAAAGAAAATATTTTAGCGTCAGCATATTCACCAGCAATCGATGCTGACGTATTTTATTTACATTTTGCAGGTAATCAAAGTTAGCGCTTGATGAACGAAGAAGATCAAGATATCCGATGGCTCGGATATTTTTGTATAAACTTATAAATATTAAAATGGTGGTTTGTAAATAACAAGTAATACTTTTGATATAACTTAAACGAGTATTTTATAATCCCGTCTTTTGTTAAGTAAATATTATAAATTAAATCCACAAGTTTTAAAAGACTTCCGCTTAAACATGTAACTCTGATTTATTTACAATTGTGGTACCAACTGTTGGTCATACTCCTAGGCCTTAGAAGGGGTCTGACAAGTTGGTATCAGAGCCATTAATCTTAGCAAATTAGGTATTACAAGATAATACCTAAGCTTCGATCCAAGTATCAGCAATTACTTGTTTTATTTGAAATAGGGATAAAATAGGTTGGTAAACCTTTTCTTTCCCTCCTCACTCTAAACCACCTAAAATGTTAGATGTCGTTCAAGAGCATGATGGGGAACTATGTACGCAAGGCTAAGGAGGCAAGGATAATATATGTGAAGATTATTATGAATCATTTTTCGATCAAGATGTGGAACATGACTTAACCAAACCATTTCAATACCCCGGAACCGAACATTACCCAATTAACCTACCTGATAGTCCGCCCATGACAAGAAATGAACCCCAAAGGCATTCAAGCTATCACCTACCAACAATACCCATGTACCATCCCTCCGAAGTTCCCACTTATCACCCATCAGAGATCCCCACATATCAACCATCGAAGATACCACCGTATTACTCAACTGGAGTTCCAACTTACCTACCATCAAATCCTCACCCATCATATGCCTTCCTCTCCAATCGACCAATCAAGGAGGAACCAAGATATCCCTCATCTGACTGGATGCAATGCCATTCCGATCAGCGAAGATGGCATACTGGAAGCTCTGCTTTCAATTCTGTTGACTCCCACCCCAACAATGGTGAAGGACCATCCCGCAAACTCAAGATGAGAGTAATGATGCCGTATGAAAGTTTCCGAATGCCCCCGATTGTGAAGGAGTCTGCTCAACTGATGGTAGAAAAGGAACCTGAGGAAGACGAGGACCCTGAAGAAGAAGAGGATCTTGAGGAAGAATCTGAGGAAGAACCGGAAGAAGAATATCCTGATAATCTCAATGAAGTGTCAACTCCAATGGAGGAATCACTCTCTTCTCAAAACCCAAGCTATGGTTCTGTCGATCCTTATGTGCAATACCTCGAGAAACTCAAGAACCAAGTTTCATCAAGTTTTCCACCTTTTCAAGGCACGATCCCGACGGTAGAAGAGCAAGCCAACGAAATTCGAGAACAAAACGAAGCTGCCGAAGCTTTCTTCCATTACTCATCCGATGTGACCGCATCTCCATATTCAGAACCGAATAATCATTATGACATGGTGATGATGGGTTACCGCGACCCACCTCCAAGATACGGATACCCCAACGAAATCCCACAGTCACAGGAGGAACACTTGGACCGTGCCTTACATGAGACGGATGACTTCAGGAAGAAGATAGCCATTGATGGGAAGAAAAAGAAGAAGATAGGAGAGATGCTTTTCCATGCAACAAGTTAATCAAGGTGGTGAGAAAGTTTATGAAATATTGAAGAGATGATGATGAAGGATGTGATATGGAAGTAGTGTATGTTAATGTAATTTTATGTGTTATGTGAAAAATGTGTAATAAAGAACGTTGAGACGTTCTTAAGTAAAAGATAGGTTTATCAATATATATATATATATATATATATAGATATATATATATATATATATATATATATATATATATATCTCATTATGAAATAAAATGTTATGTTGAGAAAAGAAATTTGTAAAATTTCAGATATAAAGAAATATCGAAAAGAAAAAGAATAATGTCTCAACACAGTAACAACATAGAGAACGCACGTAAAGAAGAGGTGATAAGAAAAGAAAAAGGAAAAGGTCCTGAAAACAAACAAGATGAACCAATCCCTGTTAAGTGTATGAGTCAAATACAAAGAATGATTAAAGAAGCAGTTAGGGAAGAATCTATGGCTAGATCTCAATCGAAACATTCCAAACATTCTCAATCTGTTAATCTTTCCCATAAATCCGTTAAATCTCGACCTAAACCATCTCATGTAGAAGAAAGTGTTCATGAGTCCAATGCTGATGATGGGGTTAGGCAAGAATTCAAGAAACTGAAAATAACTGGTTGTTCGTTCAAGGACTTCAAGTATTTTGGACCCAGAGTTTCATGGCGACAAAGGAGCCATTTCGACCGTGAGGTGGTTAGAAGAGATGGAGTCGATAGTTATTATAAGCAAATGTTCTGATCAAGAGAAGATTCAATACTCAGCCCAGATGTTCAAAGGTGAAGTGTTAGAGTGATGGAACATGATGATCATGAGCAAAGGACGACAGACATTGTATAATCTTTCATGGGATGAATTCAAGGAAATGCTGATGGCGAAGTTCTGTCCAATGCACGAAACCGATCAAATTCAAACCAAATTCTGAACCATAAAGTTGTAGGAACAAATCTTCGCGAGTACAATACCAAATTCCATGAATATTGTTGTTTAGTTCCCCAGCTGGTTAACCCTCAGTCCAGCAAAGTCACACGTTATATATGGGGATTGTCGCGGGAATTCCGCGACATGGTGAGGTCACACTTGCCACAAACCGCCGACTTCGCAATGGAATTGGCTGGTTATCTGATGGGCGGAATGATCCGCAACAAGGAGGAAGATAAAAAGGTCGTGTCATCTAACGACCAAAGAAGGACTGGAGGAAGTGTAACATCCCGAAATTTTTATATTGATAAATAAAAGAAAGTTATGTTTAGTAATTTCACGTTTTAGTTATTTAATGTCGAGTAAGGAACGGGTCTTGGGCTTAGTTATTTTATGAACTCGGCCTGTCTCGACCCGTAGGAAGCCAACCCGAGCCTAACCAAACCCGTAGTATATAAACGAAAGTTCTTGACACTTCCACCATTTTCACCATCTTCCTTCACTTACACCCACCCAAACACTCTCATTTCTAGAGAGAGAAGCTAGAGAGAGAAAGTTCTCAAATCACAAATCCGAGTCCACAATCTAGTTCCTAATCGTTTTTGGTAAGTCCCTCTCGAAAATCATCCGTTTTCATAACCATTTTCGAGCTCAAATCGAGCAAAAACTCCCTATTTTCGTAACTTGAGTTTTCGGGTCAAAAACCGCCTTGTTTTGATGTCAAAATGCAAGCTTTTGTGTCTAAAAGTACAAGGAATCGATAGCCCTTTCAATCCCGAGCATTTCCATGTCAAAAACTTCGATTTTGGGTCAAAAATCTGGAAAATCTGGAAAACCCGTGGGTTTCTCCGTCGCCCAGCTTGAAGGAGTCGAATCAGACTCATTCGATCGAACCAGTCGATCGAATCAGTCCATTCGATCGAATGCGTAGATCGAACAAGTCCAGTCGACCGAATAGGGAAGCAACCGAATAGTCTCCAACTCATTCGATCGAATGAGTTTTGTATTCGATCGAATGAGTGTTGTATTCGATCGAACGTGATCCTATTCGATCGAACGTGTTCCTGTTTGATCGAACGTGTTCCTATTCGATCGAACGTGTTCCTATTCGATCGAACGTGTTCCTATTCGATCGAACGTGTTCCTATTCGATCGAATCAAGCCAGAACCAAGCTGTTTCCGAGTTCGCCTAAGGTTTAACTTCGCCTGAAGCGAAGTTCGTTTATAAAATGAATTAAAAACCTAATGGAAAATGTGTTAAGGCAGTTATCGAAAACGAGTAGTAGTAGTTAATTGATATGTGTAAATATTATACAGTTAGCCGAGCCCAGTTAAAGAAAGGAATTTCAATCAACGGAGAACGTAACCGTATTCAGGTGAGTTTCTAGCCCCATTTCCTTGTTATGTTTTCGGGGCTGTGTGCATACTCGATGTGAAGTGTGAATCCACTTACTTTAAGTGGTAAGTGTATGCTATAGATGTTATATGAGGTATATATTTATAATGCTTGTCGGTACGTGAACGATCTTCGGATATTGCACGTATCGCCAAGGATAGCGATTGCCAAGTGGTTGATAGTGTGTATGAATGATGTGATGTGACTTGTTCACTACGTAAATACTAAACTAATATGAGTGTGACCAAGGCAGGTTGAGGTAGAGTGTGTTAGAGGTAGCAGGAGTCTAGTAAGGGTGTTAGTGGCATAGCGTGAGTGCGTGATAGGGAAAGCCTATACGTGCCTTCGTTATTAAGTGGCATAGCGTGAGTGCGTGATAGGGAAAGCCTATACGTGCCTTCGTTATTAAGTGGCATAGCGTGAGTGCGTGATAGGGAAAGCCTATACGTGCCTTCGTTATTAAGTGGCATAGCGTGAGTGCGTGATAGGGAAAGCCTATACGTGCCTTCGCTATTAAGTGGCATAGCGTGAGTGCGTGATAGGGAAAGCCTATACGTGCCTTCGTTATTAAGTGGCATAGCGTGAGTGCGTGATAGGGAAAGCCTATACGTGCCGTTGTAATTAAGTGGCTAAGCTGTAGGGGTAATTAAGTGGTTAAACAGTGGCATGATAGACAGTGGACTATGTGTCTTCGGATACGTATATATATATTGTATGAAGTGGTTGTATGATAAGTTGCTTGATTAACTAGAACTCACTCAGCGTAGCTGACTTTTAGTATGCACGCAGGTGAGCTGATTATAGAGTTAGCATGAGGATGACACACGGCATGGATTGAACGGCTGGCATCTGAATAAAGAAGTAAAGATGTTTTAAATATAAAGTTTTGTGTTATGGTATCAAAGAAAAGATTGAATGATTTGTAACAAATGATTGATGTTTTATATTCCGCGAAAAGTTTTAATAAACTCTGATTTGAAGAACTGTGTTTATGAGTAAATCCGACGCGAAAGTAGGGCTTCCGGTAACGGGGCCTTACAAGTTGGTATCAGAGCATAAGTTCGAGAGATTTAAGCATCCTACATGCTTAGACTCGAACAGAAAATGGGATTTAAGTAAGAAAGGAAAGAAGATGCCAGTTCAAGAATGCCATGTGTCGCTCAAGCAAGATCAGTAAAGGTAAGGTGTATGATTAAATGATATATGTTAATGAGAAAAGAAAGATATGTGAACGTTAGGGATAGGAATAATTGATTGTTTGATTTGACAAACTGCTTATGTAGAACCAGCACAAATGGACTCATAAAGGGAAGTGTATAGGACACGGAAAGTAACGTGATCAGCTAATCACAACTGGCCACTGTTATTACCTGTTAGCCTTACTATCCTTGTACTAGATAGATCCTTGAGTGATGATGTTTGTGTTTTCCCTTTTAGATTACGATGGCTGGAGCTGGAGAATTTGTTGAAACTGGGGGTCGCACTGGGCGTCGTGGCAGGCCTCGTCTTGTCCGGCAACCCTCGGTGGAAGAAGCTTCCCACACCGAAGATGAAGGAAGCGCAGCTGGAGGAGACCAGAACAACAACGAAGAAGTTCAACTTAGCCCTGCAGTTCAAGCAGCCATTGTTCAAGCTGTAGTTGCTGCTGTGAAGAACCTGAATCCCGAAGGGTCTGCTGGAAGCCGTGAACGAACCGTTGAAGGGGCAGGTGGTAATAATAGAAAGAATGACGAGAGGGAAAGGGATAACTCGAGTGAGGTAAAGTCTGTGAAAGATGATGAAAGGAAGAGGGGCCGAGGCGGTTGCAACTATAAGTCCTTCAAAGGTTGTGACCCGCCTAAGTTGACTGGTTTGGGAGACGCAATCGCTACTCTTCAGTGGATAACCGCCATGGATAAGGTTATCCGCATTAGCGAGTGTCGTCCTGACCAAGCAGTGGGTTATGCCACTCAGTCATTTGAAGATGAGGCCATGTACTGGTGGGAAACGGTCGAACAAAGGAAGACCCGAGAGGAGATTAAGGCCATGAGGTGGGATGACCTTAAGGAGTTAGTGATGAAAAGGTTCTGTGCTGATGCTGAGGTTGAGAGGGCCGAGATGAAGTTTCTGAATCTAAAGGCGGACAAGATGACACATCGTGAGTACACCACTGAATTCAACCGCATGTCTAGGTTGGTACCTGACATGGTGAACACCGAGGCGAAACGGATCAAGTGCTACGTTAGAGGACTTCCCCAGAAGGTCCGCATGTTGGTCAGGGCCAACAAACCTGTTACCTTTGAGTCTGCGGTCGAGTTGGCGGAGATAGTCTATGATGATCTGGCGGCGGATGATGTGGGAGTGGAAGATGAGGGAAAAGGGAAAGGAACTAAAAGAGCTGGGGATATCGTGGAACATGCAGGGAGAAGGACACAGAAGATGGCAGGGAGTGGAGCATGTAAGGTGTGTGGAAAGATGCACTTGGGGGAATGCAAGGCTGGTCCAAACCAGTGCTACCGATGTGGGAGGGAGGGGCACCTCTCCCGTGAATGCACCGAGGACCAGAAGTGTTATAGGTGTGGTAAGTCAGGTCACATAGCTAGGGAGTGTAGAGAAGCCGTGGCAGTGAGGGAAGGAAGAGGAAACGCGTGAAGGGATGGTCTATTAGCTGCTGAGGAGGTTGCAGGAGAATAAGTGGCATGTCACAGTTGTTTTATGTTTAGTAGTTAAAGAGTGTTTTATGTTACAGTTGAACCTATGTTGTTTAGCAAGCTTGAATGATTTCCTTTTATGTTATGAAGTACTTGTGACTTCTTGTGCTTTAGTATGAACGATCTATGAATTTAACTTGAATGCATGTTGGTTATAATAAATAGTTGTGTGATGGTAAAGCGTGTAAATATAAGAAGTTTTCCGTTTATAGGGAATAAGTTAGGTTTCGGGGGCGAAACCTCTTTAAGGAGGGAAGACTTGTAACATCCCGAAATTTTTATATTGATAAATAAAAGAAAGTTATGTTTAGTAATTTCACGTTTTAGTTATTTAATGTCGAGTAAGGAACGGGTCTTGGGCTTAGTTATTTTATGAACTCGGCCTGTCTCGACCCGTAGGAAGCCAACCCGAGCCTAACCAAACCCGTAGTATATAAACGAAAGTTCTTGACACTTCCACCATTTTCACCATCTTCCTTCACTTACACCCACCCAAACACTCTCATTTCTAGAGAGAGAAGCTAGAGAGAGAAAGTTCTCAAATCACAAATCCGAGTCCACAATCTAGTTCCTAATCGTTTTTGGTAAGTCCCTCTCGAAAATCATCCGTTTTCATAACCATTTTCGAGCTCAAATCGAGCAAAAACTCCCTATTTTCGTAACTTGAGTTTTCGGGTCAAAAACCGCCTTGTTTTGATGTCAAAATGCAAGCTTTTGTGTCTAAAAGTACAAGGAATCGATAGCCCTTTCAATCCCGAGCATTTCCATGTCAAAAACTTCGATTTTGGGTCAAAAATCTGGAAAATCTGGAAAACCCGTGGGTTTCTCCGTCGCCCAGCTTGAAGGAGTCGAATCAGACTCATTCGATCGAACCAGTCGATCGAATCAGTCCATTCGATCGAATGCGTAGATCGAACAAGTCCAGTCGACCGAATAGGGAAGCAACCGAATAGTCTCCAACTCATTCGATCGAATGAGTTTTGTATTCGATCGAATGAGTGTTGTATTCGATCGAACGTGATCCTATTCGATCGAACGTGTTCCTGTTTGATCGAACGTGTTCCTATTCGATCGAACGTGTTCCTATTCGATCGAACGTGTTCCTATTCGATCGAACGTGTTCCTATTCGATCGAATCAAGCCAGAACCAAGCTGTTTCCGAGTTCGCCTAAGGTTTAACTTCGCCTGAAGCGAAGTTCGTTTATAAAATGAATTAAAAACCTAATGGAAAATGTGTTAAGGCAGTTATCGAAAACGAGTAGTAGTAGTTAATTGATATGTGTAAATATTATACAGTTAGCCGAGCCCAGTTAAAGAAAGGAATTTCAATCAACGGAGAACGTAACCGTATTCAGGTGAGTTTCTAGCCCCATTTCCTTGTTATGTTTTCGGGGCTGTGTGCATACTCGATGTGAAGTGTGAATCCACTTACTTTAAGTGGTAAGTGTATGCTATAGATGTTATATGAGGTATATATTTATAATGCTTGTCGGTACGTGAACGATCTTCGGATATTGCACGTATCGCCAAGGATAGCGATTGCCAAGTGGTTGATAGTGTGTATGAATGATGTGATGTGACTTGTTCACTACGTAAATACTAAACTAATATGAGTGTGACCAAGGCAGGTTGAGGTAGAGTGTGTTAGAGGTAGCAGGAGTCTAGTAAGGGTGTTAGTGGCATAGCGTGAGTGCGTGATAGGGAAAGCCTATACGTGCCTTCGTTATTAAGTGGCATAGCGTGAGTGCGTGATAGGGAAAGCCTATACGTGCCTTCGTTATTAAGTGGCATAGCGTGAGTGCGTGATAGGGAAAGCCTATACGTGCCTTCGTTATTAAGTGGCATAGCGTGAGTGCGTGATAGGGAAAGCCTATACGTGCCTTCGCTATTAAGTGGCATAGCGTGAGTGCGTGATAGGGAAAGCCTATACGTGCCTTCGTTATTAAGTGGCATAGCGTGAGTGCGTGATAGGGAAAGCCTATACGTGCCGTTGTAATTAAGTGGCTAAGCTGTAGGGGTAATTAAGTGGTTAAACAGTGGCATGATAGACAGTGGACTATGTGTCTTCGGATACGTATATATATATTGTATGAAGTGGTTGTATGATAAGTTGCTTGATTAACTAGAACTCACTCAGCGTAGCTGACTTTTAGTATGCACGCAGGTGAGCTGATTATAGAGTTAGCATGAGGATGACACACGGCATGGATTGAACGGCTGGCATCTGAATAAAGAAGTAAAGATGTTTTAAATATAAAGTTTTGTGTTATGGTATCAAAGAAAAGATTGAATGATTTGTAACAAATGATTGATGTTTTATATTCCGCGAAAAGTTTTAATAAACTCTGATTTGAAGAACTGTGTTTATGAGTAAATCCGACGCGAAAGTAGGGCTTCCGGTAACGGGGCCTTACAGGAAGCGCCCGATTCAAGGGCAAAGGCGTAAACAGACATCAAACTTGATTCTCTAATGCCACGTCGTGCAAAACATGCAAAAGATACCACAAGGGTCGATGTAACTTCACTCCATTCTGTGAATCATGCAATCGACCTGGCCACGCAACGGCCGACTGTTGGAAGAAAAAGATGACCTGCTACAATTGCAAGGAGATGGGGCATTTAAGCTTCGAGTGTCCCAAGAATAAATCGGCGACAGGTGGTGCGGGTGGAAGTAGTCAAAACAAGAAAGGAAACGCAAGAGTCTTCGTACTCGACACAAAACAAGCTGCTGACATGCCGGAAACCATCACCGGTACGTTCTAGTCAACGACACCTACGCTAGAGTTTTGTTTGATTCGGGTGTCAATTTAAGTTTTATAGATTATAACTTTTGTAGTCTATTAAACGAACCTTTAACAAAGTTAAATAAAACTCTAATCGTCGAGACTGCTAGTGGCGAAATCATTAAAATCTTCGAAGCCCTTGAAAACGGAAAAATTCTCTTAGCTGGTTATATTCTGCATATTCATTTGTTGCCTATGACTCTTGCTGGTTTTGATATTATACTTGGTATGGATTGGTTATCCAACAACCATGCTCGTATCATTTTCAATAGCAAAACCGTCGAACTTCAAGCCCCTGATAAACGAACAATACGAATTGAATGGGACAAAGACGCTGGCCATGTTAGCATAATTTCAATGATTTGGGCTAACAAATGTTTGAATCAAGGATGCTTAGCATTCATGGCCTACGTCACTGATGAATCCAAGCCAAAGGTGATAAAGGACGTACCTGTCGTCTCCGACTTTTCTGATGTCTTTCCTGATGAACTTCCTGGAATCCCTCCCGATCGTGAAGTAGAGTTTAGGATCGATCTTATTCCCGGTACTGTTCCGATCGCTAAAGCTCCTTACCGTCTCACTCCAACAGAAATGAAGGAATTAAAGAAACAACTCGACGAACTTCTTGAGAAAGGCTTCATGCGACCGAGTTCATCGCCATGGGGAGCGCCAATTCTATTTGTCAAGAAGGATGGATCCATGCGTATGTGTATCGATTATCGTGCGTTAAACAAAGTCACAATCAAGAACCGCTATCCACTTCCTCGAATCGATCATCTTTTTGACCAACTCCAAGGTGCCAGTTTCTTTTCTAAAATCGATCTCCGTTCTGGTTACCATCAACTCCAAGTCCAATCCGAGGATATCCCGAAAACTGCTTTCCGAATAAGGTTTCGCCATTATGAGTTCACTGTCATGCCGTTTGGACTTACTAATGCGCCAGTTGTGTTCATGGACATGATGAATCGAATCTGCAAGCCTTACTTGGATAAATTTGTTATCGTATTCATCAACGACATACTTATTTATTCTAAGTCTAAGGATAATCATGAAAACCATCTCCGAACCTTACTTGAAATACTTAGAGCCGAGAAGTTGTACGCCAAGTTCTCAAAATGCGAGTTCTGGTTGCACGAAGTAAAATTTCTTGGGCATGTCATAAATGTGAATGTATTTAAGTCGATCCCGCAAAAATCGAAGCTATCTCGAAATGGGTTTCAAAGTCGCCAACCAAGATTCGAAGTTTCTTGGGATTGGCCGGCTATTACCGAAGGTTCATTGAAAATTTCTCTCGTATAGCCGTTCCCCTAACTTCTTTAACTCGCAAAAGCATCAAGTATGAATGGGGAATAAAATAACAAGAGGCATTTGATATACTCAAACAAAAACTTACCCAAGCGCCTATACTAGCCTTGCCATAAGGTACTGAGGATTTTGTTGTCTTTAGTGACGCGTCTCATTTCGGCTTGGGATGTGTACTAATGCTACGCAAGAAAGTAATCGCTTATACCTCTCTTCAACTCAAGGTGCACGAAAAGAACTATACAAGTCACGATCTAGAGTTAGGCGCCATAATCTTTGCACTTAAGATATGGAGACACTATCTCTATGGAGTAAGATTTATCGTGTATACCGATCATAAGAGCTTAAAGCATATCTTCGATCAAAAAGAGCTTAATATGAGCCAACGACGCTGGATGGAAACTCTAAACGACTATGACTGCGAAATTGTCTATCACAAATGTAAGGCCAACGTTGTGGCTGACGCCTTGAGTCGTAAAGAACATGAAAAGCCAAAAAGAGTCTGATCGTTGCTGCTAGAAATCTAAGTCGATCTTTTCGAGCAAATCAAATCTGCCCAAACTCAAGCGATCAATGAAAATCAAATCTCTGACAAAAAACGTAACGGCACCATTGACTCACTAGTCAAGGGTGACGATGGTATCCTTAGACTCGGTAATAGGATATGGATACCAATCGTTGGGGACTTGCATGAGAAAATTATGAACGAAGCTCATAAGTCCAAGTACATGATGCACCCCGGTAGTGACAAAATGTACCAAAATCTTAGACCAAACTACTGGTGGAATGGGATGATAAAGGACATTGCTTCGCATGTGGCGAAATGTTTAACTTGTTTGAAAGTCAAGGCTGAACACCAAAAGCCTTCAGGATTGCTTCAGCAACCCGAACTTCCCGTATGGAAGTGGGAGTCAATAACTATGGATTTTATCACAAAACTCCTGAAGACGACTCGGCAACATAATGCTATTTGGGTTATTGTAGATCGATTTACAAAATCTGCACATTTCATACCGATCAATGAATCGTACTCAATGGATAGACTAGCGCGTATTTATGTGAATAACATCGTTGCTTTGCATGGAGTACCACTATCTATAATTTCTGATCAAGACAGTCGTTTTACGTCTCACTTCTTGAAAAGCTTCCAACAAGCCTTAGGTACTAAACTAAACCTTAGCACCGCTTATCATCCACAAACTGATGGGCAAAGCGAAAGGACGATCCAAACGTTGGAAGACATGCTCCGCGCTTGTGTGATTGACTTAGGTGGAAGTTGGGATGATCACTTACCCCTATTGGAGTTCCCGTACAATAATAGCTATCACACAAGTATTCAAGCTGCACCATTCGAGGCGTTATATGGTCGTAAATGTAGAAAGCCCTTGTGTTGATCTGAACCGGAGACAATCAATTATCTGGACCCGAGATAGTCCAAGAAACCACCGACAAGATTATTCAAATCCGAGAATGACTTAAGACGGCACATGATCGCCAAAAGAGTTACGCCGATGTCCGTCGTAAGCCATTAGAATTTAATATTGGTGAGAAGGTTCTTTTGAAAGTCTCGCCCTGGAGAGGCGTTATTCGCTTCAGAAAGAAAGGAAAACTAAGTCCTCGATTCGTTGGACCCTTCGAGGTACTCGAACGGATTGGTACTGTTGCATACCATTTGCGACTGCCCGAGGAAATGCAAGGGATACACAACGTATTCCATATCTCAAATCTGCGAAATTGTTTGGCTGACGAATCTCTATCGATACCGTTAAAAGATGTTGAAATTAATGAAAACTTAAAATTTGTTGAAAAACCAATTCAAATAGAAGATTTGAAAACAAAAAAAATTGAAAAAGACGAACATTGAAAATTGTTAAAGTAAAATGGGACTCACGAAGAGGACCCGAGTATACATGGGAACTCATATCCGAAATGAGAAGGAAATACCCCCATATATTCTAAAGAATGCAATATTAAGGACGTGATTTATTTCAAGGTGGGGAGGATGTAACATCGTGAAAATTTCGATTTCAAATTGTCAACTTTCCAAAGTGTAAGGCCCCGTTACCGGTGCCTCACATTTGGACGTTGGATTTACTCATTCACATAGTTCTAGTCATCAGAGTTAATAAAAACATTCGCGGAATATAAAAACTTTCATAAACATTACGTTAATCCATAACTTATCTTAGAATAAACACCTTGTCTTTCAAAATAACATAATATTAAACATAAACGTCTTCTGATTCCAGCCTCTTATTCGATGCCACGTGTTCCCCTCAAGCAAGCTGTCTCATTCTACTCACCTGCGTGCATACTAAAAGTCAGCTACACTGAGTGAGTTCTATTTAATAACATAACATACTTTACATACATACATACATACATACATACATACATACATACATACATACATACATACATACGTACTTTCATTCATAATTTCATAATTCAAATTCTAGTTTACTCTATTCTATTCTGCCTCGGATATTATTAGGGTCCGGTCCCTTTTTCTGCCTTGGATATTATTAGGGTTCAGTCCCTTTTCTGCCTCGGAAGTTATCAGGGTCCGTTCCCATTTCTGCCTCGAGATTATTAAAGGGCTCGGTCCCTTTTCTACCTTAGATATTATTAGGGTCCAGTCCCTTTTCTACCTTTCTATCTCTTACATTCATAACATACATACATAGCATTACCATTTTACAGCATGTGCAATATCCGAAGATCGTTCACGTACCGACAAGCAATCGTTCTTACAATTCACATAATCACATAAGACATACACTTATCACTTAGGATAAATGTATTAACAATCATATCGAGTATGCACACAGCCACGATAACATAACAAGGAAATGAGGCTAGAAACTCACCTAAATGCGGTTACGTTCACCGTTAATAGTTATTCCTTTCTTGAGCTGTGCACGGCTAACTGTATAATATTTACATGTATCAATTAATTATCGCTACTCATATCGTATTTCTATCTCTATATAACCCACAACGAACGGGGGTCCGGGGGCAGCGCCCCTGGTAGCGGGGTTCTAGGGGCGGCAGCCCCTAGCGGGGTGCAAGGGGCAGAGCCCAACATTTTAAGTTATTTTCTAAGTTGGGCTTGCTTGTTAAGTTTAATATAATGGGCTAGTTTGTCTAAATTGGATATGGGCTTAACATTTGTGGGCTTAGTTAAATCAAGCCCAACTGTCCAATATTGCATCTAGGCCCAACTAGGTTCAGGCCCAACAGAACTGGATGGCCGAAAATTCAAGGCAGAGAACCTTGATTTGACCGAAAACCTGTTCTGGCCGAGATCGCTGACCGAGAACCTGTGTTTTCGGCCGAGAACCCGTGTTTTCGGCCGAGAACCCTGACCGAGAACACATAGACCGAGAACCCGTTCTGGCCGAGAACCCCAGGAGGCCGAGATCTCGAGTCTGATGCTTCCAGTTCACATTTTTCTATCTTTTTCATTTCTTTCCTAGCCCAGTTAACGGCTAACCGTCCATAACATAAATTTTTAACCACTTTTTGCCATTTTCCCTAACCGTTACACCTAATTATTAATACATCACCTAGATCCCTAACCGTTTTAGGTGTAATGCTTAAACCTTTATGGGTTTAAAATGTTATAGGCTAGATCTAGGGTTTATTTATGAACCGTATGTTGCCATAAGCTCCTTAAGTTCATTTTAATTATCAAGTTTGAAACTTTATGATTGGTCTAGACCCGATCTAGTCTATGTTTAAGTTTCATGGCTAACCGTTCATGAAAACGTAAGCTTTAAGGTCAAGAAAATACCTTTATACGGTTATTAGGTCACGACTTAGCTTGTTATGAAGTATTAATCTTGTATCTAGCTTGTATATTAAGGATCTATCAATACAAGGTTTGATTTTTGATCCTGGATCTTTGTTCTTGCTTGCGGCCGAAAAGGAAGGGTTTGTAGGTGTGTTATGGTGTATAGAGGGAATAAGATGGATAATATGGATGTAAATGGAAAGATTTAGGGTTTAAGGGGGTATTTATACTCCCTTAAGCCCATGGACCTAAGGCCCATCTTTCCTTTTTAATCCATGATTAATTCCATTTAATTAGCAAACTTATCTTTCCCTTTTACCATTTTACTAGTTATTTAATAACTCAAGTAAACTTTTCCGTTCGAGTCAACATACATTATTATTAATATTTGAAATTTTGGGATGTTACACAAAGTTTAGGGACCAAATCTGTCAAGATCCAAACCCAAGGGTTAAAAATGAAAATTTTGTTTTTCTGACCCATCGCGATACGCAATGGATCAGAAGTGAGACCCATCGCGTATCGTGATGATTTGTCTGACAGCGAGACGCGTGGCCTGCCACGTGGCCACACGTGGCACACCGTTCGCCAAGTATCCCGCCACGTGGCCACACATGGCACGTCGCTCGCCGCGTGTCTACACGTGGCACACCGTTTGCCACGTGGCGACACGTAGTAGACCTATATGGTGACTGGCCTGGACTACATCGCGATACGCGACAGGTGACTAGGAGGCCATCGCAACATCTCTCTAAGATCCAACAATCATATTATCGATCCTCCTCGAAAAGCGTACCCCGATTCCTTGTTTTCCGTGTTCGTTTCCTCGAAGTTTGTGCAACTATCCACCGACGTATCAACCAAGAAGGCGTTTGTTATATTCCGACACCATGGCGATTAGTCTCGTAAGGCGTGCCGACAAATGGTGAAAGATTGGTGATTGTCGTTTGGCGTGCCAAGGAACGAGTAACGAGAAGAAGGGTTGATCGAGAAGGAAAAGAAGGTGAAGCGGCGTTGGAGTGTTGCTCGAGTAATTAGGGTTTCCATAAGCCAACAAAGGTAGGTGTAACGCCGATGAAAATAATAAAATGTTATAAAAGGCTTAAACCTTAAAGTCGAGGTTATACTCGATACCTCGATAAAAGAAAATAAAATATAACAAAGAAAGAATAAAAGATAGAATTATGAATATCGATAAATATATATATATATGTGTGTATATATATATTCTTTGTTATGAAAATATTATTTAAGTAATAATAACTATTCTTAAATAATAAAGAAAATAAAACGTTTCTTAGAGAAGAAGAAATGTAGGGTTTTATAAATAAACTAAAGGTTTATAAATTACTTATAAACTAAAGGTTTAAAGGTAAAAGAGATTTATGAACTAAAGGTTCATCGAGGTAAAGATTACAAAATAAGACTAAAGGTCTTAAGCCGGATTGTATATCCGACTAACAAGTGTTTATACTCGTCCTATAGGTGCGAGATAACACGGGAAAGACCCTCGGACGGTGTTTGAAGCCGATCCCAAATTGAAAAGATGAATACGCCCCCAAACTTTACAAACTGATTTTCAAACGAGTCAATTGTGTTATATGAAAATAATTTACAAGGGACTATGTGTTCCTAAAACCGTTATAAATAAGAGTATAAGCCTAGCCCTCAGGTTGTAGTATACGTTTGTCTGGATCCTTACATATGTGGTATTACGCGGTGGGCACATCGCACCACACTTGGTCGTAGGACGCTTTCCTGCGGGGAGCACGACCATGTGTATACATACAGGTACTTAACTAAGTCGAACGCTGCGGTGTTTGCTGAGGTATTTAGTGTAGAGACTCGAATTTTATAATTGTTTTGTTTTAGCTTTGTTATTCCTAAGCCACGATGGGTCGAGGCAGTCGTAGTCTCGAGGGGTAATAAAGTAAAAGAAAATATTTTAGCGTCATCATATTCACCAGCATTCGTTGCTGACGTATCTTATCTACATTTTGCAGGTAATCAAAGTTAGCGCTTGATGAACGAAGAAGCTCAAGATATCCGATGGCTCGGATCTTTTTGTATAAACTTATAAATATTAAAATGGTGGTTTGTAAATAACAAGTAATAATTTTGATATAACTTAAACGGGTATTTTATAATCCCGTCTTTTGTTAAGTAAATATTATAAATTAAATCCACAAGTTTTAAAAGACTTCCGCTTAAACACGTAACTCTGATTTAATTACAATTGTGGTACCAACTGTTGGTCATACTCCTAGGCCTTAGAAGGGGTGTGACATAGTTGCATCAAAAATGAGGTCGTTCAAGAAATTAGCAAATGTTTGTTATCTATGTTTTCGGGAGATGAAAAATATTACCATTATTCATATGGTAACTATCATGCATTAAATGATACATTACAAGAAACTATTAGTTTCTTGATGTTTTAGATGGCCTGAATATCTAAGATTGTCAAGTCATAGGTTAGTACTGAAAGACGACGTTGAGGCAAAAATACATGTGAAAATAAAATACAATATGATAACCGTGTTATAGAAGCGAAAATCATATCCGGAAATAATACTGGAACTAACACTTTTATTCTTAAAAAGAAATTTTCTACACCTTTAGATAAAATGATTAATATATTTCAAAGAATGAAATTTCAATTAGTTTTTGTTTTGCATTTAAGATTAATAAAAGTTAAGGTCAGTCAATATAGATGGTTGGTTTTTTTTTAACAAATTATTTTAACTCGTGGCTAATTATGCGTTGCATTATCAAGAGTTAAAGACATAAACAGTGTGAAACTATTAAGTTTTGATATAGGAAGTAAAGTTACAAACAAAACTATCAATATTGTGTACAAAGAAATATTTAGAGATTATTAAAATTTCTAACTTTTTATTTTCATATTATGTAATGTGCAATTTACTTTACCGTACAATATCTTTCTAAATATGTTGAACATTTATATTTGACATTATGTTATTATTTAAATAAATTTATTTATTTCAACCCGTATGCTACACGGGTAACTAACCTAGTATATATATATATATGTATGTGTGTGTGTGTGTGAGAGAGAGAGAGAGAGATAACAACTCGCTTAATAACCCAAATCTTTGCTCATTATAAAGACTCATTTTCGTCTTAGTGTTTATGACTTTATATGTATATATTAATTTATTAAATATACAATTTTACAAATGTAAAGAATGCAAACATAAAATAATAATAATAATAATAATAATAATAATAATAAAAGATTGAAACCCTAAACGACTACAAATCCATTTTAAGCCGATTAATAACCGTTGTGTCATGTTTCATTAACTTATACTCTCTAGTTACTTATAGCATTTACAAATTCATTGATAGTAAATTTAACTAATAATATTTTAAATTAAAATTTTGCTTAAACCCTATTCATCGTAAGCCTTATAATTATTTCGTTATAAATAATTTATATTATCGTTAACAATTAGGAACTTCCGACGACGTTTCTCGAGGGTTCTTCTTAACTTCTTATCGCCTTCTCGTCTTCGATAATCCACACGTTAAGGTGAGTTTACATATCCCCATTTTTTCATCATTTAAGTTTGGGGGTGGCATATATACTCAATTTAAATTACTCATTTTTATTTCCACACCTATTCAAAACACAATTCAATATATGTTTTTGTGTGATTATTGCATGCTCTATGTGCTTAATTGTTTATTTGATACTTGGTGGTTGGTATCTCATCCTCATCTATCCTCATCTAGTATGATCATACATTTACCCAAATACTTTGATTTCGTATCAATAAGAACGGGTCCACATCTATTTAGTTGATACATTTTCATGAGAAATACTCATCATTTACATATGAATTGTGATTTATCTCTATATATATAAAACTAAAACTTATGTATTCTCACCAACATTCGTATTCGCAAACTCTAGTTCCATACATGTTACAGGTACAAGTAATTGATATTATTTAAGATTTAAGATAATAGTTTGACTTTGGGATATCTATTCGTATTACACAAAAGAACAATTTATTTGATTTAATTATTGTAATTTGTGTACTTGATTTGATGCGAATGAAATTAAATAATAATTGTCACATTAATTAGTGTCTTTTGAGTTATTGTCCAATCAATACGTTACGCCTCGTCATATTCCGCCACCTTTGATCGGGGTGTGACATTAAATTCCTTCTTTCCATTTGATTCAAGGGTAACTTTGAAATTTTGAAAAAGTGCTCAACTTTTAATATCCATATTTGTAAACCGGCAGGTCGTGACTCTAGGCACAAGCTAACTACCTATACGACAAACCAACTTAGAAAGTTTCACAGCATCTTTACATACTTCACCGTCTCCACATTTTGCATATCTTATATTTCATATGTTACACATCACCATCTTTCACAGTTTTTATATTAAGGTTATTGACACCTACGAGATAAATAAGAAAAGGAGAAAAGTAACACACCCATGCACATGCATACCATGTCCCCAACACATAATTCAGTCTTATATCTTACAAACAATCACAACGTTCTTGATCATCTTGTAAAATGACTTTTCGGCGAAAAAAGTCTACGCAGCGAGAGCATGCCCATGTACCTCGGCGAAGCAAGCCCGTCAATCGTCCTATAGTTCGGGATCAAGTAACCTTCTCGCTCGGGCGTCATTTTAACCCCATTAAACGTCCCGTATTTCTTCAATTTCCCGATCCACGACGTCTTCTTGGGTGAGTTTTGATGAGCTCCAGTCATCTTCTCACTCATATACTCCTTGATCGCCTGCACACCTTTCTCAACCACCATCGGTGGCGGAGACACCAGTGGGTTCCCCTCAACACTGAGCTTCTGGAGCCTTTTCAAGCACCCGATGGAGTCCGGTAAGGCGGTTATTTTGTTGTAGCTTATGTCAAGCTCAACAAGGGAGATTAGGAGGCCAATGGAGTATGGTAATTTGTCAAGGTATTGGAAGTTTTGGCTGACATTAAGTACTTCAAGGTTGATAAGGTTTTCGAGGTCGTTTGGGAGCGATCGGAGGCGGTTGAGACGGACGTCAAGGTGGCGGAGATTGGTGAGGTGAGAGGTGGATGGTGGGAGGAAGATGAGTTTGTTGGAGTTGACCGAGAGTTTCTTGATGTTGACCAGCTCAAACCCGATGGTGTCCGGTAGTGTTGTCAGCTGATTGAAATTTGCATTTAAATCTTCCAGAGCCCTGAAAGTTAATTGCATGTAAATGTTTTACGTGAGAGTATTTACACCTTCCCTCAATTCTATGACCATTGAATAAATTTTTATGTCATATAGTTAACATTAAATAAATATATAAGAAAAACTTATATGTGATATATATAAAATAAGTACAATCTTATTCTAATAAATAAATAACAAAGAAAAAGATTAAAGTTGAAAAAAAATTTATATTCAGACATTAAAATACTTATTATCATAATAAGTAAATTATTGAATTAGCAAAGATTATTTAAAGTAGAGAGAAATATATGTGATTGGACAACAACTTTAATCTGGAAAGCAATATAATTAATACATTCAAGTTTAGTCAAACTCAATATTTATTCCTATTTTAATATTATATCGAAGGAGCCCTTTTCCTCGTCCGTTTTAAAATTAAATTTATGAAGATATTGAAAACATGTTTAAGGAGAATATTATAGTAAGTGATGAGCTGTTAACCGTTTGTTTAGATCGTGCCATGATCAATTTTTTATTCATGCCTTACAAGACTTTAAAGATTAATGGCAAATATATACACAAATATAATAGAACATGTTCTAGAGACTGGTTTTCTGATCATATATGGTAATTTGCAATCTGAAACTCGACTTATTTTTACACTGTGAATATATAGAAAACATGTAATACTTTCAAAAGTTTATTATAAACATTATTGAAAGTTGCATGTGAAATTTATCTGAAAGAAAATAAGATCAATATTATAAGTAGTTGAAAATTTACTTGAATGTTTTGGTGTGTTATATATCTACTTCCCTTAGATGCAGTGACGGATCCAGGATTTTTTTTCAGTGGGTTCACATTGTTTTAAATGTTCCAATTTATAGAACCGAACATGAAAAGTTTCGGGTCGATTCGACGATTCGGGTCGGGTAAGGTATGTCACATAATAAAAGTATGATACAATAATAAAAAAAATGCATCGTCATTAGATATTAGAAATACTTACAAGTAAGGCTTGTGTTTTGAGATATGACAATGGGTCGGGTTTGAGACGAGTTTAGGTATTCCCGACCCCATACCCTATTATTAAAGCCCATCCCATTCCCCACAGATAACTCATCGGGTATTTATCGAGTATACTCACAGGTTCCGGGTTGACTCGTTAATTTATTAAATATGCCCCTTGGGTATACTCGACTCAAAACCTATAGAGTATCTATCAAGATCCATGTTTGATGGACAAACTTTGTCTTCAATATAATGGTTAAGCTTCAACATTCAAATACAAATTATACATGTATCCTTAATCTGATACAAGGATAGATAACAAATTTTCTTAAAAAGGCTAGATAGATGGCTTTACCACTTACCTAGGCATAGGTTATAAAAAGATACATGAAAACTATTAAAGTTCCAAGCTGCGTTGGTTGACCTAGCTGCACAACCTTATCGTTTTAACAGTGCAGTGTGTACATTGAAGGTCTATGTGTTTATAAAAAGGGGAAACAAAAATGCTAAAATAGAGAATCGAACCATAGTTTTAATTTGATTATCTACCAATGAGGATAAGTTGATTATCTACCAATCGAACCAGGTTTTCACCATATAAAATCAACGTTCATACCACCAGACCATAGTTTTAATTTGATTATGTGTTCACTCACAAGTTATATATGGGTTCACTCTCATATTTTATATAGGTGATTTATATAAAATCCGATACTCAATGGGTTCCCGTGAACCCGCACCTATGTGCGTAGATCCGCCCCTGCTTAGATGTCAAGGATCCGAGTCATGTTTTGGACATTGATGTTGGATTATTTTTTTATTTTTTTTTAAGTTTAAAACCTTACTTTTAAAAGTAATTTAATACGGAGTACAAAATTTGTATCAAATTCAGTGAAATAATTAAATTAATTATAGGATGATAATAAAAATTACCTTTTTTTAACGTAAAATTAGGGCAATATCCAATCATTTAAAACATAATTTGATATGATCGATGGTCTGTTTGTAATCTTAACCAGACCAGCATGTACATAAAAGTCTTAATATTAAGGGATATTGGTTTTTAATACTCCTAACTTTTTCTCATTGGTAGATAGCACTCCCAACATTTGATTAGCCTACCACTCCCAACTTTCAGCATATTTTCTTATATCACTCCCCGTCTAAAGGAACACTAACCTCGTTAATGTTTTGGACTAAAAATGTCATTCAAATGAGTTGAGGGGGTAAAACGGAAATTTTATTTTTAACACACATAAGCTACCAGAGAGAGAAAGAGATTGGTCGATGAGAGGGGGAAATATGGTCTGCCATGTTTTCCGGTGACGATCTGGCCTGGCTTCCTGTTCTTCGAATAACTCCGAATACAACGACAAGACGGGGACGGTGGTAATTGTACAACCTCAACAACCTCCATTTCCGGTGACCTCATTTTTTCCGACGACCTCGTTTTTTCCGGCTATCTTGTCTTTCAGAAAATGGGGCGGGGGTGCGGTTTTGGGGCGGTGGGCGGTGAAATGATGGTTATGGTATTCGCCGGAAACCTGCAACTCATTTTCCGGCAAGTAAAGGATTACTTCGAATTGATATGTTGTAGATGGGTTTGTGTTGAACCAGAGGTGTAGTGGTGGTGGTAACATGAGCATGGAGTGGTGATGCTTGATCTAGGGTTGGTTGGAGGCAATTTGGTATATGTTAAACAATTTAATTTTCTTTTTCACCCCCTCAACTAATTTGAGTGACATTTTTAGTCCAAAACATTAACGAGGTTAGTGTTCATTTAGACGGGGAGTGGTACAGGAAAATAGGGTGAAAGTTGGGAGTGTTATCTACCAATGAGGATAAGTTGAGAGTATTAAAAACCAATATTCCTAATATTAATCACAAATTTATTTTCGTTCATTTGCTATAAACTAATATTTATAGGATGAAATATAAAACAATTACACTTTTAAAAGTATCTGGTGAAAGAAAGTCCAACCGAGTTTTAATAATTAATATGTAACATTATGAAACATAATTTGATATGGTGATCTTTTTGTAACCCACACTAGAGGTGTTCAAAAAAACCGGTTACGGAACCGGTTTGGGCGGTTAACCGGAAAACCGGTTTTTTAAAAACCGGTTTTTTTAAAAACCGGTTTGACCGGTTTACGTAACCGGTTTACGTATCGGTTATACTTTTTGGAGCCAAAACCGGTTTTATAACCGGTTATAAAAAAAACCGGTTTTTTTTAATAACCGGTTATTAAAAAACCGGTTAACCGGTTTTTAAAATAACCGGTTTATAGCCGTTATAAAAAAAACCGGTTAACCGGTTTTTTAATAACCGGTTAACCGGTTAAACCGGTTTTCGAACGTTACCAAACGGCTTTATAGCCGTTTTTTTTTTTTTTTTGCCCGTTTTTTTAGCCGTTTTTTTGGTTTTTTTACCCCCACAAACATCTATATATAGTTTAGGTTGGGTATTGGTTAGATCACACTTGATTATACAACTCCAAAAGCTCTAAACGTTTATTTCATACGCGATTATAACTCCAAAC
>NW_027501058.1:0-85295 GCF_021521415.1 Bidens hawaiensis | reverse complement strand
ATCTAATCCAATTATCTATATTGATTAGATCTACACGATTATACGTGTTAACATAGATATTGAGCCAATGGCTTTGATACCAATTATAAGAACCTGTGGACCGAAGGTAGTGATACCAATGGCTCTTAATCCAATTGAAAGAACCTGAAAGGATCGTAAATGTATATGAAGATATCTACTCTACAACGTTATATGCGGAAAACCATAACAAGGTGAAGAAATATTTAATATCTATTTAACACTTTTCTTATTCATTGATATCAGTGAAGTACATCATGATATGACAATATATAACAGGTGCAAACTGGACCAAAGTCGCTAAACGTATAAGCATGACCACTATTTATTGACTTGACATACCTACTTATCTACCGTATAAGTTATACGGGGCGTAAGTGATGCGTCTTATAATACTTATACGCCATGCTGTGGAAAAGTTATACGTTATATGAGCCATTACATAAATCAAGGATATACAATATGAAACATTAACTATTAATTTATTAATAACACTAAGGATTCGTGCATTATATACGTTAAGCTCTATTTTAGAAAGAAACCGGAAGCAAAACGTTACTTTAGGGAATAAATAAGTACATATGTCTATGCCAAATGAACAGGGTCTGCTTATTTATAGGCCAAAACCCCATTCGTTAACATCACTAACGGATGGGGTGATCACGTTAACGAATGACCTCTCATTCGCTAAACATTCATAAAGAATGGGCATTACTTTGATGAATGAGGCCTCATTTGCTAAATCCTATAGCGAATGAGCTCTATAACTTAATGAATGAGCCACATACTCTACATACTTGGTGTATGTTCTCCTAGGCTTACGAATGAGCTTAGTTTATAACGAATGGACTGCATTCACTACTAAATTAATAGAAAATGGGCCATATTACAATGTAGCATAAAGAGTTAACTACCCCTAGCCTTTTCGATCAGCTACGAACAAAAAATCATGTACTAACACATAAAAATCCTTATATATTTCTAAACATGAAAACACATTCCAGACACTGCTATCCTACAACAAAATACCTACAAAACCTAAGCGATAGCAATTTTATGCACTAACAAGGAGAACTTGTTTTTCCTGTGGTGAACGAGGTCAGGTTGCAAGAGTCTGTGAATCTAGTTTCAAAATGACTAAAAATTCTTTAACCATGAACAATTTTCTTATGGTTAAAAGCATCTTGAAAATACAATCTTCACAAAATAAGATTGTTGAAAATAAGACTATTGTAGAAAAAGTTAAGGAAGGGGGTTAGGGTTAACATTGAGAAGAAAGAAATTGACCTCAAATAGCTTGAGTTTGTTAAACCTGTGAAGTTGTCAAATCTGATGTAACTCCTGCTAAAGTTAAATTGACTAAGAGGTCGAAGGAAACTTTGACCTACAGACAATTCAAGAAATTACATCAACATGTGGTGTTAACAATGTCTAGAGATTTGAAGGTTCTAGTTGGAGAGTGGTCAACACGAAAACCTAAAATTGTAATATCTAAAAAGGATTAAGATGTTCAACCTAAAACTAAGGCATGGCTTACCTTTTGAACTAACTATTTACTTATGTGTGCAGAGGTCATCCAAGACTATCTATCATAAAAAATAGATTATGGATAGTGGATGTTCTTGACATATCTCCGACAATCATAATGTCCTTACGAAAATTAAATATAGTCAAGGAGGTTATGTTGGCTTTGTGGGTAATCAAAGAGGGTGAAGTGTCCAACGGGGGAATCACATTCGAGAAATAAGTATACAATCTTGTTCACTGATAATGAGTGTGTGATTCTAAAGACTGGGTTTGTGATTCCCTAAAAAATGGTAGTCACGTGATCACCTCGATCAAACGATATTTATGTTCTTGATATGGAATCTACCGCAATGTCTTCGTCAAATGAAACAAGTTTTGTTTTGAAAGAAACTGAGAAAGACACGATTCTATGGCATAGACGGTTGGGTCACATCCACATCGGAAAGAATAATCATTTGCCTGCTAATGATTTGGTGGATGGTGTAACTTTGAAGAATTTGAATATGAGCTATCATTATGTCTCACGCAAGAAAGGGAAATAGAAGTATAAGTTTCATCCATTGAAACGGCTCAATTCCGTCAATACTCATCTGGAACGTCTTGTGACACCCGGTAATTATTTCACACTCTAATCTATATACTTGATTTAAATTATGTGTTGATTATATAAGTTATATGACGTATAAACCATAGTATACTTGAAATGTGAACGAGAACAGTCGTAATGCCTATAGGATTGTATAAAGTGCCGATGAGAACGACTATATAATAAAGACAGCCCAGTAATAGTCAGAGGTGACAAACATATCAAGCTAAATATATACCTATGATCCAATACAAGGGGTAATGGTAAGACCATGCCCAGTAATGTTCTAATAATCTAATTAGGACCAAAACGCCATAAACGTTTAAATAATGGAATATAGTCGCCGAACCGGCCAAATCAATGATACATTATACAGTGAGACGACCAAGATATGAAACTATGAAGGAATTAAAGGTATACTAGTCAAAAATAATATGAAGTTAATAATTTAAACAATCCATAAAGGATTACAATATGGAGCACTATTTAACCAAATATAACTCCGGGCTAAATTTAAATATACATCATACCGGGAACCAAAATAAAAACGGGTTCCATATCATCTATAATATACCCAAAGTTCAAACAGAAGAGTGGAAAAACTCTGCGTGACATTGGGAAACCCGTGGGAAGAATCCTTGCGAAAAACCCTAAAAACCAAAATCCTTTTCAAAAACCCTGTGCTCAAAGTGCTCAAAGACCCTGTGCTCAAAGACCCTGTGCTCAAAGTGCTCAAAGACCCTGTGCTCAAAGTGCTCAAAGACCCTGTGCTCAAAGTGCTCAAAGACCCTGTGCGCAAAGACCCTGTGCTCAGACCCTGCGGGAAGACCTGCGGGAAGACCCTGCGGGAAGACCGTGCGGGAAGACCTGCGGGAAGACCTGCGGGAAGACCCTGCGGGAAGACCTGCGGGAAGACCTGTGGGAAGACCTGCGGGAAGACCCTGCGGGAAGACCTGCGGAAGACCTGCGGGAAGGGAATACTTCCGCCCAAAATGAGCCAGTCTATGCTTCTGGAAGATCTTATCTTTTACCTACCAAGGTATGGGCACAATATTGAAAGTACTACAAGATCAAGCAAAATCTTCCTAACCATTCCCTATGGCCGCCTACCCCCATTCCATCGAATAAACAACAATAAAAACCATGCTTTGACCAACTATTTCACTTTATGGTGTAAGATTTGACACCCTTAAATCAAGGGATTGTAATCTTTTGGATCCCCCAAATCAAGTGATGTGTTCCCTTGGGTTTGCCTATAAATAAGACCAATTATTTTGATGAAAAACACCACACACAAACTCATACAAACCCTTAAACACACTCCAAATTTCTCTCTTTTCATGGCTGAAGAACAGCAGCAGCGCAACACCAAGCAACCGCCTCCTTGCAACCCAATTTCTCTATAATTCTGCCCTGAACCCTCTGAACCCTATATATCGTTGGAAAGCTAGAAGAAATCCTTAAACCGTAGTGGAAAGCCTTGAACGGATCTCTGCGCGGAAAACTCGGTAAGAAGCTTTGAACCTTCGAAGGTCACTGCTGGGAAACTGCATTTTCCAGCAGTACCCACCTCTCTTCTTTTGTTCATATCTCACAAACTACTTGGTATTTTTCGGTGATTCTTGTTTAGAAATCCAAGGAAACTCGTAAGGATCACGAACCATCTTTCGAATATCCATTTCCGGCTTAATTTCAGCACTTGGTAAGCCTAAAAGTCTAATTGTTCTTCATAAAATACTTGCTGTAAAATGGTTCTTTTCTGTCCAGCCAACACACACTCGTTTCCTTTGATTTTAACACTTTTGTTCATGTTTAATAAACATATTCTAGAGCCTACACTACAAGACCATCATCCAAGAGCCTAAACACGCTCAAGAACGTCTCGAAAAACCGACATTTCCAAGGTAATAAAATCATATTATGTTTAATAGAAAAACATGGATTAAGCCTAAGATACATATATTTAATGAGGTGATAAATCATGAATATAAACTTGAAGTGTGACATATAAGTAAGGATAAATCATGTTAAGTAAAAGATATAAAGGATTTAAAGGGGTGTTTAAGGAAGGTTAAGGTAAAAATGATCTTCAGTAGTAAAACCCATTTATAAATAAACAAGATGATCTAAATGTAAAAATGGAATTTTGGTTATGTTAAACTTTACAACGGATATAACTAACGTATTAAAAACCATATCGGGTTCGTCATAAAAGTAAAAATAATAATAGTAATAATAATAGTAATAATAATAATAATAATGATAAAATACGAGTACTAGTAAGATATATATAATATATGCTTATAAGATTTAAAAAGGATATTAATAATACTTATAATATATACATAACAAAATAAGTATACAAGTCATACACATATATTCCTATATATGTGCAATAAATATAAAATACGGGTTTTGTGATGGACATTGCGAGTAACTGGAAGGGTGGAGGTGCCGGTAGTCGGGACGTCCTGTCTAGGCTGGTAACTGAATATATCATAGATGGGCCCGTTACCTACCTGGGGACTAACGATGAGAGCTCCAAAACCTATTAGGCCAAAGCATGTCACGAACGTCATGATTACCGACTAATAATTTGTATCGAGCATTCCCTAATGCTCGAAGGATATATATATAAAGAGAATATAACGGGCATATATATAACAAGTATAAGACGTTGTCTAACGTCCATATCGCTAAGGTATAAAAATACATATATACCGCCACCTCATAAGTATGTATCGGGCTAAGTATTAATAGTAGTATAAGTATTATGTACTGAAGAATGTACGTATACGATATAATACAGGAAACTCACCAAGTATAACGGAACATTATTCCTCGATTTAAGGTGAGTCTCACAGCCCCTACTTTTACTATTTTCACTATGTTTTAAACTGTTTTCGGGGCGAGGGACACGTGTTTAAATATGTTTTATCATGGTGTATATCTTGAATTACAATGTGCGTGTACATGAGATATTTGGCGCGCTCATGGTACACAAAGTCCCCGGTATATATTGTAACCATAAACTATAGGCAACTATAGCCGAGGAACTCTACGGGTAGTACTACTGGTCTGACCAACCCACTCGTAAGTGGTCGCGCCACTTTATAAGACGGGGTGCTTAGTTTTCCGATTTATTTATTCCCTCGTGGACTCGTGGATGTTATGTGGGGCTTTATGGTGTATATATATAGTCAAGGAATGGTTACGAACTCATGTATTCACGTTACACTGCAAGTCATGGATATTGCATTCATGACGTTATGAGAATTATATTAGAAAGCATTTTATCAAGTCACAAAACTTGTGAACTCACTCAGTTTATACTGATTAAATTATTTTACGTGTCTTTCAGGTATTTAGCCACGTGGAGAGGTCACGGTGTCTCACTACGATTTTATGTTTAACTATGAAAATTTCATGTATGAGGATTTTATATTTTGGAGTTTTCATGGTTTTATTCCCCCTTCGGCGGGACATAACTGTGAAATCTCAATATGTTACATGTAAACTTTATTATTGGTATTTTGTAAAACTTATATCATGAATGAAATCCTCATGTATTTTTATCATATAGTTGTTTGCTTAACCGCGCTCTCGAAAAACCTTTCATGAGTCGCACACCGGTTGTTTCCGCCTATGGACCGGGTGTGACAGACTGGTATCAGAGCCAAGGTTATAGCGAACTAGGATTCAACCATGAGTCTAGACTATAACCCCTTAGATTCCCTCGTGAAAACTTTTTTCATGCATGACATGTTTTCAAAACTTGCATTACACGAGAGTGCACGTGTCTTCACGACACCTTTATCGCAATTAATGGTCTAGTATGGGAATGACCAAAATAAGGGATAGGAAAAACATAAAGCGATATTATCACTAATTAAACCTTAATCCTTTCAGCGTGGCCTTCCCGAACAATGATCCATATCATGGCCTAGCCATCACTGACTCCGACTCCGGCTCTGACTCTAACACTGATAGCAGCAGTGTCCATATGAGCGACGTTGTTCCAATTCCTGATGATCCTATAGAGATCTCCGATGACGAGCCTACCGAGGTAATCAGGCTCGATGAGGACGACAAGGTAACCTATGACAACGACGACCTTGAGGAGATGGAGGAGCTGGCTGCAATGCCCTCCGAGGAGATACGAGCCGCCGGGCTGAAAAGGTATGCCACGGACTCCGACGATGAGGTGCCCCGGACTATACATGAGGTAGGCGAGTCCTCACGCCCCCAAGGGCGCGCTACCTCCGATGATACAGAGGTCCCCGTACCACCGACCGCAGCAGCCGCCGAGGCTGAGAGAAAGGCCCTTGAGGAATGGCTCATGGATTGGGAGCAGAGGGTCGAGGTGTTTATGGAGAGCGTGAAAGGCAAGGCCTGTGAGACCAGTCTCCGCCTTGATAATCACTATGACTTGATCTCCGATGCAAGGATGAGGATACTGAAGTTGGAGCATATGGTAGGGGATGCATTGCACTTAGCTGATGTGGGAGCGAGGCGGGCCGCTGCCGCCGAACAAAGAGTGATGAGATTGGAAAATGAGGTTAAGACGATTCAAGCCGTTTTGGGAGACGTGTTTCCGCCACCGCCACCACCGATGCCATGAAGTGACTATAGACTAGTATTAGCGGGTAGTAATCATATGTATGGGAAGTAATATATTACGGACTACGACCCGATCTTTTGGCAAAACGCTTGTATGTTGTAGGAGTTTGTAGTAGACTTAAACATAAACTTATGTAATCAAATCTTTTGATGTAATGAAGTTATGTTTATGATATATGAGTATGAGTATACGATGTGGTATAATGAGATGTAATAATAAAATCTATGTATGCGAGTATATGATTAATAAGTATGACTATAAGCAAATATATGGGTGTGAATGTAATAAGTATCGAACCCTACAACTACTTACATACAAGCGTGATGCCAATACTAACCGATCCTTCTTATTCTCAACTTGAAGGAAAATGCCAAGGAGAAGGAACGACAGTTTACCTAATACACCTGCGCAATTACAAGAAGTCATAGCGCAAGCGATAGCCGCCTACGAAGCCAGTAGGGGCGACTCAAGTCAAGAACGAAGGAATTCCGCAAACACTGAAAATGTAGTTCCAGAGACTGGCAGTGAGGAACGAGGATGTTCCTACAAAACTTTCATGACATGCAAACCATGGTCCTTTAAGGGAACGGAAGGAGCCATAGGAGTTATCCGTTGGATCGAGAAGACAGAATCTGTGATAGCAATCAGTGGATGCACAGAAAAACAGAAAGTGTTGTACGTGACATGTATGTTTCAAGATGAAGCCCTATCGTGGTGGAATTTACAAGTACAAACCCTAGGCCGAGACGTGGCCTATGGTAAGACCTGGAAAGAGTTAAAGGAGATGATGGAAAAGAAATATTGCCCAAGGACTGAGATGCAGAAGTTGGAAAATGAGTTCTGGACGCTCACCATGAAGGGAGCCGACATCACAGCATATAACACGCGATTTCACGAGCTATGCCGAATAGTTCCTCATATGGCCACCACCGAAGAAAAGAGAGTTAAAAGGTACATCTGGGGATTAGCAACAGTTATCAGGGGACAAATCACGGCCACTAGGCCTGCGACCATGGCCGAGGCTGTTGAACTAGGTCTGAGTCTGACAGAAGATGCAGTACGAGCTGGCACCCTAGGAAAGCCAACTCAGAAGGAAGCAAGCCAACCATTCTCCCAACGCAGCAACAGCCGCCATAACAATCACAAGAGGAGCTGGGCCTCTCGTAATCAAGGGTCAAGTTCCAAGGAACCCCCTGTCAAGAAACAAGAAACTGTGAAAGTGTATGCCGCCCAGACCACGGATCAACCACGGAAGACGTATAGCGGGTCAAACCCGTGGTGTGACAAATGCAAGTATTATCATGTTGGTGACTGCTCAAGTATTGTGTGTAAGCATTGTCACAAGAGAGGGCATGTGGAAGCTAAGTGTAGAATTAAGAATGGTGCAGTAGTTGTGAAGCAAGAACCGGGGAAAACGACACCACGAGCTTGTTATGGGTGCGGAAATACGGGTCATTTTATCAAGGACTGTCCGCAGATGAAGAATACAGCTCAAGCTAGGGCTTTTGTTATCGGGGCGGGTGAAGCTAAGGAAGACCCAAATGTCGTCACTGGTACGTTCCTACTTAACAACCACTATGCGTCTGTGTTATTTGATACTGGTGCGGATTTAAGTTTTATATCCACTGAATTTAAGGACCTACTTGGTTTAGCACCTAGTAAATTAACAACGCCCTATGCTATAGAATTAGCTAATGGCAAACAGTTACGATCAGACGATATAGTGGAAAGTTGCGTACTAGTGATGGGAGAACATGAATTTAACGTAGATCTGTTGCCGATAGATTTAGGAAGTTTTGATGTCGTTATAGGCATGGATTGGTTAGCAAAGAACCATGCTGAAATTATTTGTTATGACAAGCAAATCCGCGTACCCTTGGCAAGTGGTGAAACGCTGACTATTCAAGGGGAAAGAAGTGGCTCTGTGATGAAGTTAATTTCGTGTATGAAAGCACGAAAGTGCTTGCGAAAGAAGTGTCAAGCTTTCTTAGCCCACGTGGTGGAGAAGAAGGATGAAGAAAGGAAGATAGGAAGTATACCTATAGTGAGAGATTTCCCTGAAGTCTTTCCAGAAGATCTACCAGGGTTACCACCTCAAAGACAAGTGGAGTTTCAAATCGATCTAGTACCAGGAGCTGCACCAGTAGCGCGAGCACCTTATCGATTGGCTCCCTCGGAAATGCGAGAACTATCGAATCAATTACAGGAGCTACTAGACAAGGGTTTCATACGCCCGAGCTACTCACCTTGGGGAGCCCCGGTACTATTTGTCAAGAAGAAAGACGGTTCGTTCCGTATGTGTATTGATTACAGGGAACTTAACAAACTGACCATCAAAAATCGGTACCCTTTACCGAGGATTGATGATTTGTTTGACCAATTACAGGGATCTAGTTTCTATTCCAAGATAGATCTACGATCCGGGTACCATCAGCTGAAGATACACGAGGATGATGTACCAAAGACTGCGTTTCGAACGAGGTATGGTCATTATGAATTTCTAGTCATGCCTTTTGGGCTAACGAACGCACCTGCCGTGTTCATGGACTTAATGAACCGAGTGTGCAAACCTTACCTAGAAGTTCGTGATAGTGTTTATAGATGACATATTAATTTATTCCCGAACGGAAGAGGAGCACAAGCAACACCTTCGATTGATTTTAGAATTGTTGAGAAAGGAGAAGTTGTATGCAAAGTTTTCAAAGTGTGATTTTTGGTTAAGAGAAGTACACTTTTTAGGCCATGTCGTCAATGAAAAGGGAATTCATGTTGACCCTTCAAAAGTAGAGGCCATTAAAAACTGGGAAGTGCCGAAGACACCGACGGAAATACGACAATTTCTAGGGCTAGCAGGCTACTATCGGCGATTTATTGAAAATTTCTCGAAGATAGCACAACCCCTTACTGCGCTCACACAGAAGGATAAACCTTTTAATTGGGGAGATAAACAAGAAAAGGCGTTCCAGTTGCTAAAACAGAAGCTTTGTAGTGCGCCTATCCTAGCTCTACCTGAAGGGACGGATGACTTCGTAGTTTATTGCGATGCTTCGCATCAAGGACTTGGTTGTGTCTTTATGCAAAGAAATCAAGTCATCGCGTACGCGTCACGACAACTCAAAGTGCACGAGAAAAATTACACCACTCACGATTTAGAATTGGGCGCAGTGGTGTTTGCACTTAAGATATGGCGTCATTACTTATACGGCACCCATTGCACAATCTACACCGATCATAAAAGCCTACAACATATATTTGATCAAAAAGAATTAAACATGAGGCAACGACGGTGGGTTGAATTATTGAATGATTATGATTGTGTGATCAAGTACCACCCTGGAAAGGCGAACGTTGTAGCAGACGCTTTAAGCAGGAAAGAAAGGGTGAAGACATCACGTGTTAAAGTCTTAGGGCTAACTATAAGTACGAACCTCACCACCCTTATCCACGAAGCCCAACGAGAAGCTTTGAAACCTGATAATATCAAAGACGAGGGTCTCCGTGGTATGGTTGACAACTTAGAATCCAAAGAAGACGGTACCCTGTACTTTGTCAACCGAATATGGGTTCCTCTCAAGGGAGGATTACGTGAAAGAATACTTGATGAAGCCCACAAGACGAAGTATTCCGTGCACCCCGGTGCAGATAAAATGTATAAAGATGTAAAGGGATACTATTGGTGGCCTAATCTTAAGGGTGATATAGCAAATTATGTGGGAAAATGTTTAACTTGCGCAAAAGTCAAGGCGGAATATCAGAAACCATCCGGATTATTACAACAGCCCGAGATTCCCATGTGGAAATGGGAACAAATCTCGATGGATTTCATTACGAAGTTACCTAGGACTCCAGGAGGTTATGACACCATATGGGTGATAGTCGACCGGCTAACCAAATCCGCGCATTTCTTAGCTATCAAAGAAACGGATAAGATGGAGCGGTTAGCTAGACTATATATAAAAGAGATCGTGTCAAGACATGGAGTCCCAGTCTCGATTATTTCTGACCGCGACAGTCGATTTACGTCTCATTTTTGGAAGTCGTTACAAAAAGCTTTGGGCACGCGATTAGATATGAGTACCGCCTACCATCCCCAGACTGACGGCCAAAGCGAACGAACTATACAAACATTGGAGGATATGCTAAGAGCGTGTGCAATTGATTTTGGTGGTAGCTGGGATGTTCACCTTCCTTTGGTGGAATTTTCATATAATAATAGCTACCACACGAGCATAAAGGCTGCACCGTTCGAAGCTTTGTATGGTCGTAAGTGTAGGTCGCCCTTGTGCTGGGCGGAAATTGGCGACAGACAAATGACAGGTCCCGAACTAATTCAAGAAACAACTGACAAGATATTTCAAATAAAAGAACGACTGAAAACGGCCCGCGATCGACATAAAAGTTATGCGGATGTGAGACGCAAGCCTTTGGAATTCCAAGTGGGAGATAAAGTTCTTTTAAAAGTCTCGCCATGGAAAGGAGTTCCAAGGTTTGGAAAGCGGGGCAAGCTCAGCCCAAGATATACCGGACCGTTCGAGATCCTGGAAAGGATAGGTCCAGTGGCCTATAAGTTGAAGCTACCGGAAGAACTTAACGGGGTACATGACACATTCCATGTGTCGAACCTTAAAAAGTGTCTATCCGATGAATCTTTAATTATACCTTTAGATGAAGTACATATTGACGATCGGTTACATTTTGTTGAAGAACCGATAGCCGTTACCGACTGGAAAGAACAAAAACTACGAAGAAGTCGGATTAAGTTAGTGAAGGTATAGTGGAAATCTAAAAGAGGACCCGAGTTTACCTGGGAAAGAGAAGATCAAATTCGAAAGAAGTACCCACACCTTTTCCCGGACCCAACTATAACGGATAACTAACAACAAATTTCGGGACGAAATTCTTCCAACAGGGGGAGAATGTGACACCCGGTAATTATTTCACACTCTAATCTATATACTTGATTTAAATTATGTGTTGATTATATAAGTTATATGACGTATAAACCATAGTATACTTGAAATGTGAACGAGAACAGTCGTAATGCCTATAGGATTGTATAAAGTGCCGATGAGAACGACTATATAATAAAGACAGTCCAGTAATAGTCAGAGGTGACAAACATATCAAACTAAATATATACCTATGATCCAATATAAGGGGTAATGGTAAGACCATGCCCAGTAATGTTCTAATAATCTAATTAGGACCAAAACGCCATAAACGTTTAAATAATGGAATATAGTCGCCGAACCGGCCAAATCAATGATACATTATACAGTGAGACGACCAAGATATGAAACTATGAAGGAATTAAAGGTATACTAGTCAAAAATAATATGAAGTTAATTATTTAAACAATCCATAAAGGATTACAATATGGAGCACTATTTAACCAAATATAACTCCGGGCTAAATTTAAATATACATCATACCGGGAACCAAAATAAATACGGGTTCCATATCATCTATAATATACCCAAAGTTCAAACAGAAGAGTGGAAAAACTCTGCGTGACATTGGGAAACCCGTGGGAAGAATCCTTGCGAAAAACCCTAAAAACCAAAAATCCTTTTCAAAGACCCTGTGCTCAAAGTGCTCAAAGACCCTGTGCTCAAAGACCCTGTGCTCAAAGTGCTCAAAGACCCTGTGCTCAAAGTGCTCAAAGGCCCTGTGCTCAAAGTGCTCAAAGACCCTGTGCGCAAAGACCCTGTGCTCAGACCCTGCGGGAAGACCTGCGGGAAGACCCTGCGGGAAGACCTGCGGGAAGACCCTGCGGGAAGACCCTGCGGGAAGACCTGCGGGAAGACCTGCGGGAAGACCCTGCGGGAAGACCTGCGGGAAGACCTGCGGAAGACCTGCGGGAAGGGAATACTTCCGCCCAAAATGAGCCAGTCTATGCTTCTGGAAGATCTTATCTTTTACCTACCAAGGTATGGGCACAATATTGAAAGTACTACAAGATCAAGCAAAATCTTCCTAACAATTCCCTATGGCCGCCTACCCCCATTCCATCAAATAAACAACAATAAAAACCATGCTTTGACCAACTATTTCACTTTATGGTGTAAGATTTGACACCCTTAAATCAAGGGATTGTAATCTTTTGGATCCCCCAAATCAAGGGATGTGTTCCCTTGGGTTTGCCTATAAATAAGACCAATTATTTTGATGAAAAACACCACACACAAACTCATACAAACCCTTAAACACACTCCAAATTTCTCTCTTTTCATGGCTGAAGAACAGCAGCAGCGCAACACCAAGCAACCGCCTCCTTGCAACCCAATTTCTCTATAATTCTGCCCTGAACCCTCTGAACCCTATATATCGTTGGAAAGCTAGAAGAAATCCTTAAACCGTAGTGGAAAGCCTTGAACGGATCTCTGCCCGGAAAACTCGGTAAGAAGCTTTGAACCTTCGAAGGTCACTGCTGGGAAACTGCATTTTCCAGCAGTACCCACCTCTCTTCTTTTGTTCATATCTCACAAACTACTTGGTATTTTTCGGTGATTCTTGTTTAGAAATCCAAGGAAACTCGTAAGGATCACGAACCATCTTTCGAATATCCATTTCCGGCTTAATTTCAGCACTTGGTAAGCCTAAAAGTCTAATTGTTCTTCATAAAATACTTGCTGGAAAATGGTTCTTTTCTGTCCAGCCAACACACACTCGTTTCCTTTGATTTTAACACTTGTGTTCATGTTTAATAAACATATTCTAGAGCCTACACTACAAGACCATCATCCAAGAGCCTAAACACGCTCAAGAACGTCTCGAAAAACCGACATTTCCAAGGTAATAAAATCATATTATGTTTAATAGAAAAACATGGATTAAGCCTAAGATACATATATTTAATGAGGTGATAAATCACGAATATAAACTTGAAGTGTGACATATAAGTAAGGATAAATCATGTTAAGTAAAAGATATAAAGGATTTAAAGGGGTGTTTAAGGAAGGTTAAGGTAAAAATGATCTTCAGTAGTAAAACCCATTTATAAATAAACAAGATGATCTAAATGTAAAAATGGAATTTTGGTTATGTTAAACTTTACAAAGGATATAACTAACGTATTAAAAACCGTATCGGGTTCGTCATAAAAGTAAAAATAATAATAGTAATAATAATAGTAATAATAATAATAATGATAAAATACGAGTACTAGTAAGATATATATAATATATGCTTATAAGATTTAAAAAGGATATTAATAATACTTATAATATATACATAACAAAATAAGTATACAAGTCATACACATATATTCCTATATATGTGCAATAAATATAAAATACGGGTTTTTGTGATGGACATTGCGAGTAACTGGAAGGGTGGAGGTGCCGGTAGTCGGGACGTCCTGTCTAGGCTGGTAACTGAATATATCATAGATGGGCCCGTTACCTACCTGGGGACTAACGATGAGAGCTCCAAAACCTATTAGGCCAAAGCATGTCACGAACGTCATGATTACCGACTAATAATTTGTATCGAGCATTCCCTAATGCTCGAAGGATATATATATAAAGAGAATATAACGGGCATATATATAACAAGTATAAGACGTTGTCTAACGTCCATATCGCTAAGGTATAAAAATACATATATACCGCCACCTCATAAGTATGTATCGGGCTAAGTATTAATAGTAGTATAAGTATTATGTACTGAAGAATGTACGTATACGATATAATACAGGAAACTCACCAAGTATAACGGAACATTATTCCTCGATTTAAGGTGAGTCTCACAGCCCCTACTTTTACTATTTTCACTATGTTTTAAACTGTTTTCGGGGCGAGGGACACGTGTTTAAATATGTTTTATCATGGTGTATATCTTGAATTACAATGTGCGTGTACATGAGATATTTGGCGCGCTCATGGTACATAAAGTCCCCGGTATATATTGTAACCATAAACTATAGGCAACTATAGCCGAGGAACTCTACGGGTAGTACTACTGGTCTGACCAACCCACTCGTAAGTGGTCGCGCCACTTTATAAGACGGGTGCTTAGTTTTCCGATTTATTTATTCCCTCGTGGACTCGTGGGATGTTATGTGGGGCTTTATGGTGTATATATATAGTCAAGGAATGGTTACGAACTCATGTATTCACGTTACACTGCAAGTCATGGATATTGCATTCATGACGTTATGAGAATTATATTAGAAAGCATTTTATCGAGTCACAAAACTTGTGAACTCACTCAGTTTATACTGATTAAATTATTTTACGTGTCTTTCAGGTATTTAGCCACGTGGAGAGGTCACGGTGTCTCACTACGATTTTATGTTTAACTATGAAAATTTCATGTATGAGGATTTTATATTTTGGAGTTTTCATGGTTTTATTCCCCCTTCGGCGGGACATAACTGTGAAATCTCAATATGTTACATGTAAACTTTATTATTGGTATTTTGTAAAACTTATATCATGAATGAAATCCTCATGTATTTTTATCATATAGTTGTTTGCTTAACCGCGCTCTCGAAAAACCTTTCATGAGTCGCACACCGGTTGTTTCCGCCTATGGACCGGGTGTGACACGTCTACATATGGATTTCTTTGGTTCAGTTAATCGACAGAGTAATGCTTAAGATTTTTATTGTTTAGTAGTCACTGACGACTATTTAAGACATTCATGGATGTTGTTTATGAGCACGAAGGATCTAAAAACCGTTCTTGTACAAAATTTGATCACTAATATTGAATCACTTTACAAGTTGAAAGTGAGGTGTATTTGAAGTGATAATGACACTGAATTCAAAAAACAGATAATGGACTTTTTCTGTATTCAACGTGGTATACACCATGAATATAGTGCTCCCTATGTGCCATGACAGAACGGAGTTGCGGAAAAGAAGAATCAATCCATTATTGAGGCGGTTAGAACACTGCTTGCTACACGTTAAATCGTGTTCTCACTGTAAAGAAGCTTAAGAAGAGAAGTTATGAATTGTTGAACAACTGTAAGCCGAATATTCAATTCTTAGAGCCATTTGGGTGTCCTCGTACGATGTTAAAGAAGGTTTCGGGAAAATTTGGGTTTGTCACTACCCCTCATGCCCTCTATAGTAATATTTTCTACTGATCTAACATGATCCATCATTTGTTTTCTCTTCTTGTGTCCAAACCACCTCAATCTCCCTTTCCTTATCTTATAGGGCATATTCCAACTCTGCTACCACCAGCTTATGTGCACATTTCTTCTTAATTTCCAACAATTTATTCCGTATAACATCGTTGGTCTAATGGCAAAAATCTATTTAGTTGGGAACCACTCGTCGCACAAAATTCATGTAGCTCCTCTCCATCTACACTATCCAATTCATGTAGCTTCTCTCTATCTACACTATCCTAACTATACTTGATGGGCCAAGTCATTATCTACCTCCCCATCACTCTGTATTAATGATCCAAAATACTTAATTTCAGTTGTCTGTGGAACCAGTTATCCTATGATAGTGATTTGGACGTACTCGTCATCATTTACGCCACTAAACTTATAGCAGAGATACTCGGTCTTAGCGACTAATTCATAGACCTTTCTCATCTAAAGTCATTCGCCACTCCACTAGCCTCATGTTCAGATCTTGTTTATTCTTGGAAACCAGCACAATATCATCTATGAAGATCATGAACCACGGGATTACATCTTGTGTCGACTTTGACAACTCTTCTAGGACTACTTCAAAAGGAAACCGGCTCGACGCTGAACCATGATGAAGGCCTGTCTCCACCGAAAAAGAGGCAGTATCCCCAACAGGCATACGGATGGTTGTTTCAGTCTTACCATACATATCCCGAACTATGTCTATATATTTCGTGTGTACGCTTCTATTCTCAAGGCTTTCTCAAAACAATCGAAGTGGCCACAATCGTACCGCTTTTGTAGTCAATGAACACCATACATAGATCTCATTATTTCATCAATCTCTTTAGTATGTCCATAGTAGATCGTCCAAGCATGAACCCAAACTTGTTCACCGTAACCTAGGTTTCTCCTTTAATTCTAGCCTCAATAAATTTTGTCACAATTTAATACTATGGCATAGCAACTTAATTCCTTTGTAGTTTCCACATAATTAAGCGTCTGTTTTGTTATTATAGATGGAGACTACGACACTGCTCCTCCACTGATCTAACATCTTACCAATTTTAAAAACCATATAAAACAAATTAGTCAACCAAAGTACTCCTTCCTCGACGAGAAACCTCCACTCCTCTATGGGTATGGAGTCTAAGATTATCACCTTAAAAGGAAGAACGGCTAGAAACTCACCTAAATGCATATACGTTTTGATTAAATCATACTTCCATTATTTTGATGGGCTCAACTAATTATTTGAAAGACAAGTAACCATTAGTCACTAAACATTCTTAATTTAAATGTATATACCGAATCATATCTCGCATTTTTCGCTTTGTAATCATGTAATCGTAATATATACACAAGGTAGTTTGGCTCAAACTCTAAGCTGATGTGAACATATGGTATAACCCGTTCACCTAAGGTCAGTATCCTCACATAAGTGTTTATTCAAGGTTCATCAAACTATAGCTCAAGCATTCATTGCTCACACCCTCCTATAGGGTTCTAAAGAAGGTGTAAGGTTCACTTATCCAAATTCTTGGAATTAGGTGTCTTGCTCATCTTGAATATATCATTCAAGATGTACCTTGGATCATCTAAGCCTTAACACCCTTATCAGGTAAACTCAATCTAAAGGATCCCAACAAAAAGATAATATGGAAGGGGTTTTTGCATTTGGAGGGTTCACACTAAGAACCGGTTATTGCATTTACGTTTATGTGAAAAAGGAATTATCGCATTCTGAACCTTTTCGTAGAAAGAGGGTTCACGCTGGAGGGAATCACTTATTCATGAGGTCCACACAAAAACTTAAGTTAACGCATGAACCAGTTTTCCAAAGGAGGTTTCCACAACTAGTATAGTTCACATAAAATCTTGCAATATCTAAGTTTAGCATGATGAATCTTTTGCAATTAGTTTGATTATATGGGTTCCAAGGTCTAAAAAAGTGTTACGTACAAGACCTTGCAAGTGTTGTGATAGTAACCGAGTGGGTCAACCTCCAAGATTAATAAGAATAAGGAAGACAATGTTTTGGAACAATTTTTCTCTATTTTTTTCATTAACTCAAACAACTTAAATACATGAAGGAAAATGCATGAATAGTGGAACATGGAGAACATGGAGATAATGCAAACATGGAGAACATGGAAATAATGTAAACTAAACATGGAAAATGTAAACGTGTAGAAATATTGTTGACTTCTTCACTCCATTTTAATTGAGTCACTGGGTCGGGTCTTCTGGATTGGGTCAGCGGGTATACGGGTCGTATCAATACCCACCCCTTCAGATTCGACCTTCTCCCCAAGGTCGGTGATGATAACGCCGTGCAACTTTGGAGAGACGACCGGTTGGGTGCCCTTCAAAGTGACCTTCTGATCCATGTGAGCGATGGAACGGAAAAATCTACTGTTATCGGTCCCAAAGAACGAAGCCAATCGAAACCCAAAATGAGTTCATACCCCTTGAAATCCAACAGAAACAATGGAACTTGGATTGTGGTTGTGTTCAACGTGACTGGAACATTCGGGTAGAACCCGGTACATTGTAGGGGCTCACCGTTGCCCACGAGAACCGGAAAGGGTGGTGTCGGATTGATGGATAGGCTAAGCAGAGATGCGACATGGGGTTGGATGAGATTATGAGTATTCCCGGAATCCACGAGAATGCTAACTGGGTGATCTTGAATAAAACCTGTGAGTTTCATGGAAGTCGTGGTAGTCATCTAAAAGAAAAGGGCCGGTGAGATTGACAAGAAGTGTGGAATATCCGGGTTATCCTCAAGCAATGGTGCGGTGTTATTATTTGGAATCTCAAAAGTGTTATCAACAATTAGTAAAAATTGTGGTGGGTTACACCGATGGCCTGGCACGTAACGTTCGGGACAACGAAAGCATAGGCCGGCATCTCGCCTCTATTGCAATTGTTCCTGTGAGAGTCGCGCGGTAGGAAGGGTTGGTGTGGTAGCAGTGGAAGTAGGCAAAAGAGCCAAAGAAGCAGTGGTTGGTGCTGGCAAAAGAGCCGGCTGTTTAATTTCTGATGTGGTGGCATGTGACAAGGAAGGTGTTTGAACAATGGCAGCAAGTTTGTCTTACACAAGCTTGGCAAGACCCACAGCTTGTTGAAATGAAGTTGGCTTATGGATTGCTAGTTCCTGCTGGATATCGGATCGCAGACTCGAAATGAAACAATTGAGCAAGGCGTCCGGCGGTAGGCCGACGACATAATTACTCAATCGTTCGAATTCCGCAACATACGCGATAACGGTGGTGGTTTGGCGGAGCTTGAACAAAGCTGCTTGGTGGTTCTCATAAGAAGATGGACCGAGGCGGAGTTCGAGGGCTCGCGCGAACTCGGGCCAAGTTGTAAGGAGGTTGTTGTTGTCAAGGTATTTGTACCAACTAAGAGCTTCGCCGGTAAAATAAAATTGAGCCAAGGAAAGACGTTGAGCGGGTTGAACGGAATAGTACCTAAAGTAATTTGTAGCTTGAAAGAGCCAATCAAGGGGGTTTGAACCGTCAAAAGTGGGTAGGTGGATTTTTGGTGGTCGAAGGGTGAAGGTTTGGTTTGGTGGTTGGTTGTTGTTCGGCGGTGTGATGCGGTTCGGTGGGATGTTGATTGGTGGTGGGTTATTGTTTGGCGGTGTGGTGCGGTTCGGTGGGTTGTCATTTGGCGGGGGGGGGGGGGGGGGGGGTTATTGTTTGGTTGTGGTTGTGATGGCGGAACAAGACGGGCGACGACATTGGCGGGTGGCGGTGGTAGCAGTGGCAGTGGAGATGTTGGAGATGGCTTCAGTGAGGGCTGCAAGGGCGGTGTTAAGGGTGGTTTGGAGAGCGGTAAGTTGAGTGGTGGTGTGGGTGTTAGTGGCTTCAAGACGATCAAGTAAGGCTTGCGGAACATCATCGGTGGTTGAGGTGGAAGTATTTTTCTTAGGAGCCATGGGAGAGTTCAAGAATGAAAGCACCAATTGATAGTAACCCTTGAGTGGGTCAACCTCAAAGATTAATAAGAATTAGGAAGACAATGTTTTGGAATAATTTTTCTCTATTTTTTTCATTAACTCAAACAACTTAAATACATGAAGGAAAATGCATGAATAGTGGAACATGAAGAACATGGAGATAATGCAAACATGGAGATAATGTAAACTAAACATGCAAAATGTAAACGTGCAGAAATATTGTTGACTTCTTCACTCCATTTTAATTGAGTCATTGGGTCGGGTCTTCTGGATTGGGTCAGCGGGTATACGGGTCGTATCATGTTGGCTCCGATTTATAAGGTAAATTCCAGTTTAAAATGATCTAGTCCATGGCTCAAAGTCTTATGTGACTTCAAATTTAAACCTTGAGCCGATTTCGCGAGTTCGAAAACATACTAGAATAAGGGTCAGGTTTAAGAGTTTATGGTTCCTTGTGACCCGATCTAATGTCCTACAACTTTCTAGTGCAACTCGGTTTCACCAAAACCACCTTTTTGTGATTATCAAAGTAAAAAATGCAAGATCTATGTTCTAACCCTTTATCAAACACAAGTTCCAAACTTTATAGATTCTAGTGGCCTAATATCAATCTATGGCTATTACAAGCCAAGATCTAACCGAAAACAAAAACTTTTATCTATTCTTTACCTTAGCACTTTCTAGATATACATCGGGTTCAAGGAATTATAGATCTAACTATCTTGATTGTTTGAGAAAATGTTCAACTGTGTGAAAATTATGGGTTAAATACGTGATGAAAGGGTTTAGGGTTTATTTACAGGGGTATTTATTCTAAACCGCCTTAGGTCCACATTAAGTCCATCAACTTATTAAGCATTTAAGCCCATATTAATTTCCATAATTTAAATCCTTAATTATTTTATTATTTATTATTTGAAACTCTTAAATCACGGATGTTACACAAATACATATATATGATACATTCTCTGTATGAAACACACACGCACAGACGTATACAAATGTATACATCTATTAGTTTTTATCCCTCGTATTACGGGGGTTGTGTTTTTTTTCGTGTCTAATATTCATATGTTTTTCATTTTAATTTTATTTATTATAAAAAAATTAATAATATACTTATAATTTGATTATTAAATAGTTTCATAAATAAATGACATGTTATAACCCATTTAAAAATTATGTGTTTGATGAGACCAATGACCGGCTTATTTTTTTTACTATAAAATTGTTTCTTATTATATATAATATTTTTTTTCTTAAAAAATTGGATATTAATATTTACCATATCTCAATTTTACAGGATTTGCATATCAAATGCTTGATGAGATTTATTTTTTAAATAGTGAGATGTTGTAGCACATTGAAGGTTATCTGAGTATGGTGAGACCCATACCGTGAATTCGAGTGAAATGCATGAAAAGTATTCATATACAAATAAAATAATATGGTGGCTTGAGTAAATGTAAGTAACAACCAAAGAGCTTTTAAATGTATCCTTTATTTACGGGTGTCGTTTTATATTATTTGTTTATAATATTTATTTTTTTTTTGAATTTATATTTTTTTAGTGTATGAAAGTTAATAATATATACTTATGTTTTAATGATAAATTGTTTCACAAATAAATAAGATGTTATAACCCGTTTTAAAAGCTATATGAGTTTGATGAGATCAATACCCGTTTATTCTTTTTTACTATAAAATTGTTTTTTTAATTATAAATAATATATATATATATATATATATATATATCTTTTTTAAATAAATCAGATATTAATTTTTAGTATATCCATACTTTTTAGGAATTTTATATCAAATATATGGTGAGATTAGTTTTCAATTTAATAAGATGTTATAACCCGTTTAAGAAATATCTGGGTTTGATTAGACCCATACCCATAAATTCGGGTCAAATGCATGAGAAGCCTCCATTTAAAAAGGGGTTGTTTTATAATGTTTGTTCTAATATTTATTTATTTTTTGAATTTATTGTTTTATTGTGTTAAAGTTAATAATATACTTATGGTTTGATAATAAATTGTTTTACAAATTAATGAGATGTTATACCCCGGTTTAAAAGCTATATGGTTTTGATGAGACCCAAGACCCGTTTATTTTTTTACTATAAAATTGGTTTTTTAATTATAATTAATAATAAATAATATTTATGAAAGTTAATAATATACTTATGGTTTGATGAGACCCAAGACCCGTTTTTTTTTACTATAAAATTTGTTTTTTAATTTAAAAAATATATATATATCTTTTTTAAAATAAATAAGATGTTAAATTTTAGTATATCTTATTTTATAGAATTTTTACATCAATAATTTGGTGAGAATAACTTTTAATTTAATGAGATGTTATAAACCGTTTAAGGAATGTTTTGGTTTGGTAAGACCCATATCCATTAATTCGGGTCAAATGCATGAGAAACCTCCATTTAAAAATCAAGCAAATCTGATGACTCCAAAAAAGGGGGAGCGACCACATCGTAATACGTACGATTTTTATGTTTTCGTTTATATATATTATTATAGATAGATAAATAGATATACACTACACATACGCATAGCATGCATCGTTCTTTAATCTGCAAATTTTTACACCGACTCTCTAGTCTAAAGTATTAAAAGAAATTGTTATTTAAACTTCAAAACAATAATATTAAGTATGTGAATGTTGACTTATGTGTTAAACTTTTTTGTTTAACGTTTATAGCGTGTTTATTTTTTACATTATTAGTTGAATATTAATACATTAACAAACTTAAACTTAAATGGTGGAATTAGTTAAGGGTGTTTATGCATGTTATTCACATTGTTAATTCAATATTAAAAAGATTAACAATTTTAATAATTTAAATAAAAAAGTGTCTTTATTTCATCAAATTGCCTGTTGTTCAAAACTTATTTTAGTATTAATTATTTTATGATGTAATTTATTTTATTTTTATTTTCTAAAATTTTTTTTGTTTAATTTTCAGAATGAACATTTTTAACTTCGCAAGTTATACATGCATATAAAACTCTTATTCTTAATATAACCACCTTCATTATCTACATAGTTTAATTGAAAACTTTGACGCCACAAGTTATGTTATTTTTGTTTTTTATATATTATAATGGCCTTTTCTTTTGGGATAATCCTTGGTTGTCTAGAGAACATCGGATGATTGTCTTGAGAAGGTTAAATGTTTGGGCCCAAGTTGCTTCGAAACCAAGTTCAAATAGTTGATTATGTATTTTTATACGTGAGAATGGTTGTCTTTTAACATTAACTTTGGTGTTAACCGGATGGTTGTGTTTTTAAGTGAAATCGACTTAATTCGATCACACGATTTTCTTTTAATTTCGGCATCGACTTAATAAAACGCGACCAAATTCCAAATATGTTTTTATCCTCTTGTATTAGTTTCGGTACAATAAAGAACATGACAGAGACAGACCATATTTGTGAACGACGTCACCCCATTGTCCCACCTCAGTTTTTATATTGTTTTTGTCTTTTTTTTGTTTTAGTTATGATACCATAACGCACGTAACCAAAACTGGCCAAATTCGTGTCTAATTAACGTTTCAAAACAGACAACACTTGACTTTTACTACCACCCGAGTTTTAACAATTTGCCTGGCGCAACGCTTAAGGTAATACATTAGTTTTTAATGGAAAAGGACTCTTGATTTTACTATTGACCTTTAAATATGTATGATTGTTTGCTGCATATGTAATAATCCTTTTTACGTGTGCAACACTTCTAGTAACATATGTAACATTTGTTAGCTACGTATGTAGCCTTTGCTTAATGTAAACTAGGTAACTCATCGTTTCGTTGCAGCGGCGTAGTGATGCAAATTCGGTTGTTATTAATACTGAACAAAATTTTCTTATAATAAATAAATAAATAAATTCGTAAACAGCCAAATGGTATTGACACGTATAAAATTTATGATCAAAGTTACAAAAATTTGGTTGGTATAGTTTAGATTTGTTACAGTACAATCAATACACACAGAAAAATAATTTACTAAACGTCTGGAATAATAGTGGTACTCGTATAGCTTATAAAGAAACTAACATAATTGATACGACACAAACTCGGGCATTGCGACGACAAGTCGACATGAATTCCGTCAGTATCGATTAGCTTGGTTACGTTACTGAAAGTAAAAACCTGAAAAGTCGTTTTTTAACATATTCGAAAGAAAAGAATAAAACACATACTTATAAACATATTAAAATATTCTAAAAGATAAGTTAAATATTAGAGATCATAAAAATGTTTAAGAAAATATTTTGTGAATGACCTAACATTTAGACCGACCTACGAGAAACAAATACAAAATATACATCATCAAAAGAAAAAGGACAATGATATTCTAACTTGTGTGGAGAGAGGGCCATGTAAGAAAGACTTAAGGAATACCACATTAATCATCACACAACCTACATACCAATGGTTTATACAATCAATAATGTCTTTAAAGATTTTGTGTCTCCGATCACTTGATCCTTATCTTATGTATATAATATTGTATTGTTAAAGTAACAAATAGTTACTGCTTACGTGTAACTAAAATGACCTTTGCTTAAAATTAGAATAAATTACATTTATTACAAGTAACTTTTTAAATATACCTAACATGATTTCATTTTAAATAATCAGGTTTTAAATGCAATTTTGTTTAGAAGAATTTTATTTTAACTGAAAAGTTGATTTTTATTTTTTTGGAAAACTAAAAACAAGTGCTAATTATATTACACCTACGTTCTTGTTTCTCGTATTAAAAGAAATTGTTATTTAACCTAATGATATACATTGAGAAAGTGAATGTTGAGATGTGTGAAACTTTTCTAATTTATATTCATAGCATGATTATGTTTTACATTATTAATTTAGTATTGAATCATTAAGAAGTTAAATGATTTAAATAATGAAGGGTCTCTGCCATCATGTTTATATTTACATTGTTAATTTAATATAGAGATAATAATAAAATTTTAATGATTTGAATAAACAGTTATCTTTATATCATTAAATTATTTCTAGATTCCCACATATCGTGGTCACTATGACAGAGTAGCTAGGCGACTACACGATGCGGCAGGGTATACACACATAACATTGAACACGTAACTGGAGTTACCTTTTCAGTACGTTCATTGCGAGCTCGTTTTCTTTATTGTAAGCCCATCTGATCGGATTTTTGAATAAAACGTCTTTATTAGACTTAGACGGGTTGACCAACCATATCCGATCCCAAACCAGAAACTTTATCCTATCTCCAAAACCCAGCACGATCACAACTTCACCGGCTTTATCATTTTAACACCACCGATTGAATTCCTTGTAAAGGCTCTATGGCATAAACTTTAGAGGAGTTTTCTCTTCAGAGTGGTCGTTTAACTTTTAAGATTAGCTTTCTCCGCCCCATACGAGGATCAATCTCGTCTATGTATTGTTGTTTAGGAATTTGGGGTTTGAAAAACTCAAATCCATGATGCGCTTCGTGAACCAAATATAGGTAGAACCAATCGATAAGAACGTTATTCCCACATATTATGGACGATCGGTAGGCTAATATTGTGAATACCTTAAAAGAGATCTCAGATATGGTAGAGTATAATAATGATAACAGATCTAGTTCATGATGCTCTTATATGATTATGTATTAATGTTATATATTAGTATTGATTGTATATATATGTGTATGTATAATATTAAGATGAAGATTGAGATAGCAAATTGGCAGAGGTTCGATAATCTTAACCCAATACTTACATTAACAGTGGAAGACACCACTATTTATAGAAGACGGGTCTAGTTTGTTAACATTCCATAACGAACTAGACGCCGACTTCGTTACAATACATTTAAACGAAATAACTTAACGAAACACCCCCTGATTCGTTAAACATCCTTAACGAATCAGGAGGTAACATAACTTAAGTCTAGTTCGTTAAACATACTTAACGAACTAGATGACATCCTTAACGAATTACTTTAATATCTTAATAATTATTACATTAAATAAACAATAAATACATTAACGATAAATACAAATACTCGAGACGCAAAACTTTGTAGTAACAGACACTCCCTCGTCTTGAGCTCTTTGTCTTTTAAATTACTTAAAGCGTCTTGTCTGCCAATCTCTGCAGCTGTGAATACAATGCTCATGACACACCCTAACAACGCGTTGAAATTGCATTGCTAGGTCATAGTCTTCACGACGCTCTATCAATTTCTTATTCTTGAACAGCACGTCATTGTCGGTCTCTGTCAAATTCACAAGTTCGGATCGATGATCTTTATCAGCTCGGTCATTACACCTTTACCCAGCATAATAACGGCCTCGCCAGTCTTGTTGTCGTAGTACCAGGTGTTGAAGGATAAATACATGTGTTGATTCAAAGTCTTCACCGGCACACGCTTCATGGTCTTTGGCGGCTTTACCTTAAGAACCAGCTTTCTCCAACCTTTTCATGGATCGATCTCATCGATACGCTTGCGGATTGGAATTTGTGGCTTAAATATTTAAAGCCGTTGTTCACCTCGAACAGAAAATGTTGGTGAAACCAACTTGCTTGGTGGTTCCCACCACGATTAATGAACGGACGATACGCAAGAGTACGTGCATCCCATCTTCGCAATGAGAGGACGTCAGACATCTTTTCATAGTACTAAACGCCATTTTGCCATTTGATAATACATAGTTTTAATTCATAAACAAAGATCGAAGAAATAATATCACCTTGAACTTTAGACACGGCCTAGAAAGAGGTCATCTGATTTTCTTTGGCGCGTGCAATGGCTTCTACCTTTAATTAATAATCAACGTATCGATGTGCATCAATAATCTTACGAGCTCTCTTGTCTCGATGAGAAAACCAACTCTGAATGTCAGCAACTGAAGGATCGGGATTCGAATCAAATCTCGTATCAACAACATTCTTTCCCTTGCAAGTCTTCTTCAGATGATCTTCTGCTGCTTTGACTGTTTCCTCAGTAAATATTGGAGCACCCTGATCAACATTGGTGTGTTGAAGCAGATCAGGGTATTCCTCAGCAGTCATGTCCTCGATCTCAACTTCCTCATCCTCATAAATAAACGCCGCACTCATCTCAACAGTCGGATCATTTAAGATCTCTTCATCATTCATAACCTCAACGTCCTCCTCAGCCTCTAACAAGGCTAATTCGGCATCATTCAAACCAAGCAAGATCGAAATCTGCTCTCGTGTTAGGGACCTTTCAACAAACTGTCCCACAGCAATCTCATCTGCATTGACTATGCTTCTAACCACCCCCTAATCATCAACAAAAATTACAGTATCGGCCTTGATCATCTCAATGGGTGTAGCAGTTGTATAATCATGATGAGCTATGATCTATTTTTCCGAAACACCAGCCTGCACTCGTACCAGCACCAGGAGCTGAGCCGTGAGTTTGTTTAGGCTCACTTCCTCCAGTACCCGAAGCATCTGGATCTTCTTCATCATTCTTGAGCTTCTTAATTTCATCATCTTTGCACGTAAGCTGCAAGATGAGATCTTCTAGTTCTTTTATTTTCACCCCTGAGACTCAACAATCTCACGAAGGGCCTTTGTTTCCTTTTGACAGAAGGATACATAACATAGCAGCTCCTTTTGATTATCCAGCATGCGTTCTTGATTCATTTGATCAGCAGACATTTGATTTTCATACAAATGAAGTAGACTCAACACCATACCCATTTGCTGATCATGAGTCATAGCATGGAACGAGGCAGGGACAGGTTGAACAGGACATTGAGGTCGGTTAAGCCTCAAAAATGAAAAGTCCATAGGTGGTGGAGACATCATCATCGGTGTAGGAGAAACCACCGACGTAGTGGTTGAAGGCCTTGGTATTGTAGGTAAAACTGAATGAGGAATCATACCAAGCCTTGGATACATCGTAAGTGTGGTCATCAATGTAAGCTCCGGGGTGCTAGTAGTAAGCGACACCACCGGTTGTTGAGGAATAGACGACCTTGGAGGTTGAACTCCAAATGAGATGCCAGCACCAGCCGACACTCAACCCTTAGACGATCCTTCTTTCACCAACCCTTTCCGTTTCCGTTTATGATGAGCAGCTATAGCACCAGCTAAAGCACAACAGGTTGTAGAGCAGGATCATTACCAATAACATTACCGGCACCACCATTACCACCATCATCATCATGATCATCACCCTAATTTCCTCATGGTCCTTCCTCACGCTCAGAATCCGAGTCATCATGGATCCAACGATCTTTGTCAGGACATGCAGAATCTGGATTCACCAGATGACCAATCAAACGTTTGGTCTGGGGTGTCTCTTTCCGATAGATCTTCATCCGTCGTACAGTATCAACAGACATATGCTACAATGATAACACATCATCCACCAATGTTTGATCAATAACAAGATTAGGAATCAAATCTTCAATAATTAACTGGAGGAATCGAGGATACATTAAAAACTTCTTTCGTTGAATCGTCTGAAGGAATTGTTCCTTTAGATGATAAAAGATCAATTCTGAGAAGTTGAATGGCTTGTTCAGAATCAATGCGAAAAACGCCGATTGTAGTATAATCCGGCATTCATCGAAGCCACCTTTTCGTCCTCCTAAGCAATGGATTAGTACATGTAATAAATACTTGTAAGTTGGGCATAATCCATTCTTGTTATACATGGAAGCTTCAATGTCACCACCATAGAATACTCTACGAAACAAACCCTTGATCAAACTTTTATCAAACTCACACGGGTGATCAATAGTATCTCCAAACCGAAGCACACGTCGGATCACATCAATATTAACGGTGATAGGCGTTTGGTTGATTGTAGCTTCAATATGGTTTTTAACTTCAACATACATGGCCGTGTTCCAGAATTGACGTATAATACTTAGATAAACTTTTGGCTGAGCTGTCACAGCAAAGTGTATGGCCGAACATCGAATGAACGTCAATAAGGAACCAAATACGTTTTATATTTCGTACCGACAAAAGCACAGACATTTCGCCTAGTGTCGTACGAAAGTAATGGTAACTCTTGTTCCTGCTGTTGTTGTTGATCAGCAACCGGAGGATTTTGTTCCATGTTATCGGCCATTTTACTATGAATATAAACCAAGAATTAATGATAGATAATAACAATCATATTATATAATTTAAATTATTTTAAATAATATAATGGCTTATTAATTTAAAATTATGAAAATTAAAATACTTGAAAGAAAATGTCATTCAATAACAATTCGTTATAAGGAATGCTAATTCGTTATAACCAATATGTTACTTCGCTATCAAGTAAACTGATTAACGAATTAGGACTAACGAATCATAAACATAATTCAACGAATTAATGGCTAGTTCATTATATATACGAATGCAAATCTGATTCGTTATAAATACAAATCGTTATCCTGATTCGTGTGATTTGCTTAACCAATGGGACACGAATAAGTTCCAAATCATTAAACATAACGAATGGCCAGATTAGCTTAATGTTTGACCTAATTGGTCAATGTCAAAATTACCATGAACACTGAAAAGTCAAATATGCAATTCTAACAACAATTACCCTATAATCATCGATGAATATCCGAATCAATTGATCACAAGGATCTCAGAAACTCATTGCGATTAGAATGGTATCGTTTTGGTGGTTCAGAATATGGTACAAAGAGGTTAAGTTAAGGTTTTCAAAAACCTCGAAAACCCGACCACAATATCAAGCAATTAACCCATCAAACTACCATAAAATTTGACGATAAGTATTACGTTGTGATCAGTATTACCTTATGAATAGGAATATCTAATCAAAAAGAGGTTTAGTGATGATTGAAATTTTTGGAAAAATTTGCCAGAGTAATAGTATGCAAGGGAAGAAGAAAATGAATAGTATGAAACGAATCGTTTCACAAATCCCTATATATATCTGACACGACACAGTTCTCAATGTAACTAATCGTCTGATTCGTTTGAATTTTGGAATAACGAATCAGATGATTCGTTAACTTACACGTGGCATTAACGAATTAGAGCCAATTCGTTAAGACATAATCTTAACGACTTAGCCTTAGTTCATGACTAGTTCGTGTTAATATGCTTAACGAATTAACAATCATTCTATATAGAGTGGCAGAAGCGAATTAGGTTAATAAATTAATATACAATTCGTTAGACTGACCTAATTCGTTATGCATATATTAACGAAATACATTATTTAATTTTAACTTAAATAATTAAATGAATAAATCAATTAAATTAAATATTAATTACATTATAAAACCAATTAACTTAAATAAAAATCACCGAAGAACCCATATCTCGATGATAGAATACCTTAACGTGTTTTTTTTTAAAAACACTTAACTAAAAAAAATAAAAAAATGTAATCTTGAAAAGTAAAATCTTTTTGATATTTTGAGATTTTTGACAAAAGAAATATCCGAAAAGGAAAACATAGAATGGAAAATATTTTTGTGTTTTTTTTATGTTTTTTCAAAAGCAGTATATATTTTGGATTTTTGGTTAGTTTGAGCAGAGAATCATATTGACCAGATTGCCCTTTCATCACAGTTTTATATTTCAGCGATATTATGACTAGCGTTAAGTCGGTCATTAGTATTGTTGTACACCTAAATCTAAAACAAACCTTCAAGTGTTTTTGTGATATGATTAATGGTTCAATTAAAGCACAAAATATCAAAAACTATCAGCCTTTAATCTCGGTTCAAGTTTAATTTAATTTTTGCCATATCACCCCAACTTGACTTAAACCATTATATTGCTGATCAAAATTTGAATTTTACAAAAATTTATGAGCAGTGCATTGAGTTTCCTTTACTATGAGTGAGTATGCACGAGTCTATATGTTGGTTTACATACATTGTATCCCCTGGGGTCCGTTTCTTAATGTAATTGAGACGCGCGCAAGGGAGGAACAATGTATGACTAACAGCGGATTTTGATCAAGTCAGTAATTTGGATTGTACGATGTACAACAGTGATCAAGTTGAATGACTTTGGGTTTGCTCTAAAAGCGAGTGAAATATCCATGCATATGAATACCCAGATGATTAAGCCGCATAAAGACTCACAGTGTCCAGAATCTCAACGCTTGTTATTTGCTTTGTTTTATTTTTGGGAAAGCAGCACAAATCATCTCACAAAAAAAAGTCATGAACTTAATTGATCAAATACTTGAAATGCTTCACATGGATCTCTTTGGTCCTGTGAGTGTTCCTAATATTGGAAAGAAAAGATATTGTTTAGTGATTATAGATGATTTTTCAAGGTATACTTGCGTTAATTTTCTAAACTCAAAGGATCAAGTTGCTGAGTTAATTAAGAGCTGAGTAACAAGGATGGAGAATCAATTGGATGTGAGGGTGAAGTTAATGAGAAGTGATAATGGGACTAAGTTCAAAAATGGGTTAACGAATGAATTCTGCAAAACCAAAGGAATATTTAAACAATTCAATGCCCCTAGAACTCCTGAACAAAATGGAGTTGTAAAAAGAAGAAACAAAACGTTAATTGAAGCTGCAAGAACCATGATATCAGATGCTTAGTTGCTTCTAACATTTTGGGCAGAAGCTTTAAGCACTGCTTGATATGTTGAAAACAGAGTCCTTCTCAACAAAACTCAAGACAAAACTCCTTATGGGATTTTGTTAAAAAGAAAACCTTACATCAAGTTTCTCATGCCTTTTGGACACAAATGCTCATTTTTGAATACAAAAGACTCTTTGAACAAGTTTATGTCTAAATCTTTAGATTTTTTCTATGTTGGATATTTAACATATTCAAAAGCGTAAAGAGTGTATGTGAAAGACCATTTTAGTGTAATTAAGTCTTTAGACGTGATCTTTAATGAAAATCAACTCAACACAGTTATTGGAGCAACATGGCTATTTGATCTAGATAAGTTAATCAAATCCTTCAATCTTTACTCTGGGGATTTTGATGATACTTTGTATAGGACAACTGTTCCTAAAGCAACTTCAGAAAAGAATTTTGGTTTGGACAAATTATGGTCTAAGGTTGCTGATAAGAACACTGAGTTTTCCTTTACTAAGAAGGAAACCAATGATGAATCTAAAGATGAAGTTGAACAAAATGAAAATCTTTATCGGCCACAAGATCAAGAAAATCTTGTCATGAATGATGTGCAAACTGAAAACCAGCAAGATCAAGTACAAGGTGAAAGACAATCAAACTTTGAAACCTTGTTTCAAAATTTGAATATTGGAAGTGACATTGTTTCAACATCCCAACAAAATGTTGAAGAAGAAACTGATGTAAACAATACAGCATCAGATTTGTTCATTGAAGAACCTGATGACAATGATTCAAATCTTGACTCCACAATTTCTTTAGATCAAATTGTTCAAAATTCTTTTGTAGAAAGAAATCATAATATTTAAAACATCATTGGGAATATTCATGAAGGAGTTACAAGAAGTGAATCTGAATCTGCAAACATTTGTTTGTACTTCGGCTTCCTATCCCAAATTGAACCCAAGAACATTGTTCAAGCCCTAAAAGACAATAGTTGGGTGGAAGCAATGCAAGAGGAGTTGGCTCAATTCATAAATCTGCAAGTTTGGGAACTTGTAGATAAGCCAAGAGGTAAATCTGCAATAGGCACCAAAAGAGTTTTCAGAATTAAAAAGAATGAAAGAGGCATTGTAATAAAGAACATAGCAAGACTAGTTGCATTAGGATGCTTACAAGAAGAAGTAATAGACTTTTCAGAAGTGTTTGCTCCAGTGGCAAGGCTAGAAGCAATCAGAATATTCTTAGCCTATGTTGCTTCTAAGAAAATCAGAGTATATCAATTGATTGTCAATCTGCTTTCTTAAATTGAAAAATAGAAGAGGTGTATGTCGCTCAACCTCCTGGTTTTAAGGACCCTGAGTATCCTAATAGATTGTACAAACTTAACAAGGCTCTATATAGACTACATCAAGCTCCAAGCGCTTGGTATAATGAGCTGTTAAATCACCTACTTGTGAATGGTTTTAACATGGGAGCCATTGATAAGACCCTCTTCTACAATAAAAGAGGAAGAGATTTATTTCTGGTTCAAGTATATGTTGATGATATCATCTTTGGATCTACAAATAATCATATGTGTTTGGAGTTTGAAGAAGTGAAGAAGTTTATGTATTGCATGAGCTCAATGGGAGAAATGAATTTCATTCTGGGATTGCAAGTTCAACAAAAGAAGGATGGTATATTCATTTGTCAGTCAAAGTATGTGCAAGACATTTTGAACAATTTCAAATGTCAAGATTTGAAGACTGCCTCTACTCCAATGGACACACATGAGAAGATGATAGCTGATGAAAGGGGGAGCTTGTTGATGAACATTCTTATAGAGCTAAAATTGGATCTTTGATGTACCTAACTGCTTCAAGGCCTGATATTATATTTGCTGTGTGTGGGTGAGCAAGATTCCAATCATGTCCAAAAGTGTCTCATATGACTGCTGTCAAGAAGATCTTTAGATATTTGAAAGGGAAACCTTATTTGGGGATATGCTATCTAATGAATCATGCATTTGATCTACATGCAAACACTAATAGTGACTATGATGGCTGCAACATGAGTAGGAAGTCTACATTAGGTGGACGTTAATTCTTGGGAGAAAGGCTAGTGTCATGGCAACACAAAAAGCAAACTACTGAATCAATCTCTACTGCTGAAGCTGAGTACATTGCTCCACCTGCCTGCTATGCACAAATCCTTTTGTTGGTGCATAGATGTCAGTAGTTCATATGTCTAATGTCTGTAATCGAGTCTGTAATATTGTTTGTTAAAGCGAAGTTGATGAGCAGCTATAGCACCAGCTAAAGCACAACAGGTTGTAGAGCAGGATCATTACCAATAACATTACCGGCACCACCATTACCACCATCATCATCATGATCATCACCCTAATTTCCTCATGGTCCTTCCTCACGCTCAGAATCCGAGTCATCATGGATCCAACGATCTTTGTCAGGACATGCAGAATCTGGATTCACCAGATGACCAATCAAACGTTTGGTCTGGGGTGTCTCTTTCCGATAGATCTTCATCCGTCGTACAGTATCAACAGACATATGCTACAATGATAACACATCATCCACCAATGTTTGATCAATAACAAGATTAGGAATCAAATCTTCAATAATTAACTGGAGGAATCGAGGATACATTAAAAACTTCTTTCGTTGAATCGTCTGATGGAATTGTTCCTTTAGATGATAAAAGATCAATTCTGAGAAGTTGAATGGCTTGTTCAGAATCAATGCGAAAAACGCCGATTGTAGTATAATCCGGCATTCATCGAAGCCACCTTTTCGTCCTCCTAAGCAATGGATTAGTACATGTAATAAATACTTGTAAGTTGGGCATAATCCATTCTTGTTATACATGGAAGCTTCAATGTCACCACCATAGAATACTCTACGAAACAAACCCTTGATCAAACTTTTATCAAACTCACACGGGTGATCAATAGTATCTCCAAACCGAAGCACACGTCGGATCACATCAATATTAACGGTGATAGGCGTTTGGTTGATTGTAGCTTCAATATGGTTTTTAACTTCAACATACATGGCCATGTTCCAGAATTGACGTATAATACTTAGATAAACTTTTGGCTGAGCTGTCACAGCAAAGTGTATGGCCGAACATCGAATGAACGTCAATAAGGAACCAAATACGTTTTATATTTCGTACCGACAAAAGCACAGACATTTCGCCTAGTGTCGTACGAAAGTAATGGTAACTCTTGTTCCTGCTGTTGTTGTTGATCAGCAACCGGAGGATTTTGTTCCATGTTATCGGCCATTTTACTATGAATATAAACCAAGAATTAATGATAGATAATAACAATCATATTATATAATTTAAATTATTTTAAATAATATAATGGCTTATTAATTTAAAATTATGAAAATTAAAATACTTGAAAGAAAATGTCATTCAATAACAATTCGTTATAAGGAATGCTAATTCGTTATAACCAATATGTTACTTCGCTATCAAGTAAACTGATTAACGAATTAGGACTAACGAATCATAAACATAATTCAACGAATTAATGGCTAGTTCATTATATATACGAATGCAAATCTGATTCGTTATAAATACAAATCGTTATCCTGATTCGTGTGATTTGCTTAACCAATGGGACACGAATAAGTTCCAAATCATTAAACATAACGAATGGCCAGATTAGCTTAATGTTTGACCTAATTGGTCAATGTCAAAATTACCATGAACACTGAAAAGTCAAATATGCAATTCTAACAACAATTACCCTATAATCATCGATGAATATCCGAATCAATTGATCACAAGGATCTCAGAAACTCATTGCGATTAGAATGGTATCGTTTTGGTGGTTCAGAATATGGTACAAAGAGGTTAAGTTAAGGTTTTCAAAAACCTCGAAAACCCGACCACAATATCAAGCAATTAACCCATCAAACTACCATAAAATTTGACGATAAGTATTACGTTGTGATCAGTATTACCTTATGAATAGGAATATCTAATCAAAAAGAGGTTTAGTGATGATTGAAATTTTTGGAAAAATTTGCCAGAGTAATAGTATGCAAGGGAAGAAGAAAATGAATAGTATGAAACGAATCGTTTCACAAATCCCTATATATATCTGACACGACACAGTTCTCAATGTAACTAATCGTCTGATTCGTTTGAATTTTGGAATAACGAATCAGATGATTCGTTAACTTACACGTGGCATTAACGAATTAGAGCCAATTCGTTAAGACATAATCTTAACGACTTAGCCTTAGTTCATGACTAGTTCGTGTTAATATGCTTAACGAATTAACAATCATTCTATATAGAGTGGCAGAAGCGAATTAGGTTAATAAATTAATATACAATTCGTTAGACTGACCTAATTCGTTATGCATATATTAACGAAATACATTATTTAATTTTAACTTAAATAATTAAATGAATAAATCAATTAAATTAAATATTAATTACATTATAAAACCAATTAACTTAAATAAAAATCACCGAAGAACCCATATCTCGATGATAGAATACCTTAACGTGTTTTTTTTTAAAAACACTTAACTAAAAAAAATAAAAAAATGTAATCTTGAAAAGTAAAATCTTTTTGATATTTTGAGATTTTTGACAAAAGAAATATCCGAAAAGGAAAACATAGAATGGAAAATATTTTTGTGTTTTTTTTATGTTTTTTCAAAAGCAGTATATATTTTGGATTTTTGGTTAGTTTGAGCAGAGAATCATATTGACCAGATTGCCCTTTCATCACAGTTTTATATTTCAGCGATATTATGACTAGCGTTAAGTCGGTCATTAGTATTGTTGTACACCTAAATCTAAAACAAACCTTCAAGTGTTTTTGTGATATGATTAATGGTTCAATTAAAGCACAAAATATCAAAAACTATCAGCCTTTAATCTCGGTTCAAGTTTAATTTAATTTTTGCCATATCACCCCAACTTGACTTAAACCATTATATTGCTGATCAAAATTTGAATTTTACAAAAATTTATGAGCAGTGCATTGAGTTTCCTTTACTATGAGTGAGTATGCACGAGTCTATATGTTGGTTTACATACATTGTATCCCCTGGGGTCCGTTTCTTAATGTAATTGAGACGCGCGCAAGGGAGGAACAATGTATGACTAACAGCGGATTTTGATCAAGTCAGTAATTTGGATTGTACGATGTACAACAGTGATCAAGTTGAATGACTTTGGGTTTGCTCTAAAAGCGAGTGAAATATCCATGCATATGAATACCCAGATGATTAAGCCGCATAAAGACTCACAGTGTCCAGAATCTCAACGCTTGTTATTTGCTTTGTTTTATTTTTGGGAAAGCAGCACAAATCATCTCACAAAAAAAAGTCATGAACTTAATTGATCAAATACTTGAAATGCTTCACATGGATCTCTTTGGTCCTGTGAGTGTTCCTAATATTGGAAAGAAAAGATATTGTTTAGTGATTATAGATGATTTTTCAAGGTATACTTGCGTTAATTTTCTAAACTCAAAGGATCAAGTTGCTGAGTTAATTAAGAGCTGAGTAACAAGGATGGAGAATCAATTGGATGTGAGGGTGAAGTTAATGAGAAGTGATAATGGGACTAAGTTCAAAAATGGGTTAACGAATGAATTCTGCAAAACCAAAGGAATATTTAAACAATTCAATGCCCCTAGAACTCCTGAACAAAATGGAGTTGTAAAAAGAAGAAACAAAACGTTAATTGAAGCTGCAAGAACCATGATATCAGATGCTTAGTTGCTTCTAACATTTTGGGCAGAAGCTTTAAGCACTGCTTGATATGTTGAAAACAGAGTCCTTCTCAACAAAACTCAAGACAAAACTCCTTATGGGATTTTGTTAAAAAGAAAACCTTACATCAAGTTTCTCATGCCTTTTGGACACAAATGCTCATTTTTGAATACAAAAGACTCTTTGAACAAGTTTATGTCTAAATCTTTAGATTTTTTCTATGTTGGATATTTAACATATTCAAAAGCGTAAAGAGTGTATGTGAAAGACCATTTTAGTGTAATTAAGTCTTTAGACGTGATCTTTAATGAAAATCAACTCAACACAGTTATTGGAGCAACATGGCTATTTGATCTAGATAAGTTAATCAAATCCTTCAATCTTTACTCTGGGGATTTTGATGATACTTTGTATAGGACAACTGTTCCTAAAGCAACTTCAGAAAAGAATTTTGGTTTGGACAAATTATGGTCTAAGGTTGCTGATAAGAACACTGAGTTTTCCTTTACTAAGAAGGAAACCAATGATGAATCTAAAGATGAAGTTGAACAAAATGAAAATCTTTATCGGCCACAAGATCAAGAAAATCTTGTCATGAATGATGTGCAAACTGAAAACCAGCAAGATCAAGTACAAGGTGAAAGACAATCAAACTTTGAAACCTTGTTTCAAAATTTGAATATTGGAAGTGACATTGTTTCAACATCCCAACAAAATGTTGAAGAAGAAACTGATGTAAACAATACAGCATCAGATTTGTTCATTGAAGAACCTGATGACAATGATTCAAATCTTGACTCCACAATTTCTTTAGATCAAATTGTTCAAAATTCTTTTGTAGAAAGAAATCATAATATTTAAAACATCATTGGGAATATTCATGAAGGAGTTACAAGAAGTGAATCTGAATCTGCAAACATTTGTTTGTACTTCGGCTTCCTATCCCAAATTGAACCCAAGAAAATTGTTCAAGCCCTAAAAGACAATAGTTGGGTGGAAGCAATGCAAGAGGAGTTGGCTCAATTCATAAATCTGCAAGTTTGGGAACTTGTAGATAAGCCAAGAGGTAAATCTGCAATAGGCACCAAAAGAGTTTTCAGAATTAAAAAGAATGAAAGAGGCATTGTAATAAAGAACATAGCAAGACTAGTTGCATTAGGATGCTTACAAGAAGAAGTAATAGACTTTTCAGAAGTGTTTGCTCCAGTGGCAAGGCTAGAAGCAATCAGAATATTCTTAGCCTATGTTGCTTCTAAGAAAATCAGAGTATATCAATTGATTGTCAATCTGCTTTCTTAAATTGAAAAATAGAAGAGGTGTATGTCGCTCAACCTCCTGGTTTTAAGGACCCTGAGTATCCTAATAGATTGTACAAACTTAACAAGGCCCTATATAGACTACATCAAGCTCCAAGCGCTTGGTATAATGAGCTGTTAAATCACCTACTTGTGAATGGTTTTAACATGGGAGCCATTGATAAGACCCTCTTCTACAATAAAAGAGGAAGAGATTTATTTCTGGTTCAAGTATATGTTGATGATATCATCTTTGGATCTACAAATAATCATATGTGTTTGGAGTTTGAAGAAGTGAAGAAGTTTATGTATTGCATGAGCTCAATGGGAGAAATGAATTTCATTCTGGGATTGCAAGTTCAACAAAAGAAGGATGGTATATTCATTTGTCAGTCAAAGTATGTGCAAGACATTTTGAACAATTTCAAATGTCAAGATTTGAAGACTGCCTCTACTCCAATGGACACACATGAGAAGATGATAGCTGATGAAAGGGGGAGCTTGTTGATGAACATTCTTATAGAGCTAAAATTGGATCTTTGATGTACCTAACTGCTTCAAGGCCTGATATTATATTTGCTGTGTGTGGGTGAGCAAGATTCCAATCATGTCCAAAAGTGTCTCATATGACTGCTGTCAAGAAGATCTTTAGATATTTGAAAGGGAAACCTTATTTGGGGATATGCTATCTAATGAATCATGCATTTGATCTACATGCAAACACTAATAGTGACTATGATGGCTGCAACATGAGTAGGAAGTCTACATTAGGTGGACGTTAATTCTTGGGAGAAAGGCTAGTGTCATGGCAACACAAAAAGCAAACTACTGAGTCAATCTCTACTGCTGAAGCTGAGTACATTGCTCCACCTGCCTGCTATGCACAAATCCTTTTGTTGGTGCATAGATGTCAGTAGTTCATATGTCTAATGTCTGTAATCGAGTCTGTAATATTGTTTGTTAAAGCGAAGTTGTTGACAAGTTCGCTTAGGCGATCTTGTTAACCAAGCGAAGTTGTTGACAAGTTCGCCTAGGCGAACTTGTTGAACAAGCGAAGTTATGGACAACTTCGCCTGAGGCGAAGTTGTCGTGTATTTAAGTAACTAGGTTACGGCTGTTTAGGTGTTGGTCAGTTGTGAATCGTTGTTGCTTGTTTAAGGTTAATCAGTGAGTCGTTTGACGTGTGTTCTGTAACAGTGATATTTACATCACGTGTGTTCGGTTATTAATATAACGTGTTTCGGTTTACTCGTGTGTTTGTGTTTCTATACTCGTAACGGTCTACGCAGGGATTCCGCACCTGTGTATATCGGGATATCTCGTGTGATCCGTCCAGGGAACCTACAATTGGTATAAGAGCTTTTGCTCGATTGTGTGGTTCGGGATATTCACGCGGGTGTAGAATTAGTCCCGTTTCGACTATTCACGGGACGAGTTTTTGGTGTTTTTGCTCATTCTAGCCTCCTACCAGTGTGTTTAAGCCTTTAAACCGTCAAAAACGTCGTTAAAATCCGATTTTCAGATCTGCAGAAAGTTCAAGTTCGTCAGGCGAAGTTGCTGTTCATCAGGCGAAGTTGCCGTCAGGAGACGTAGGGTTTCAGTGAAGATATAAGGAGAAGCGAAGTTATCTACAACTTCGCCTACCTCCTCAACTTCGCCTAACTCAGCGAAGTTCTCCTCAAGTTCGCCTAGCTCAGCGAAGTTCTCATCAAGTTCGCCTACTCTCTAAGTTCGCTTACCCTAAGCGAAGTTATTCTTAACTTCGCCCAGTCAAGCGAATTTAAGAAGAATCCAGCGAAGTTATTACTTAAGCGAAGTTATTCTTAACTTCGCCTACAGTACTGTTCAGAGGAAATTTCTTAACTTCGCCTTTTCAGAATTTTATTCGGGTTTCTTAGTCTTCAAGAAGGATGTCGTCGATCAACATTTCGGAGCTTGTAAAGATGGAAGTTGAAGCGGGGTCAGCTATAAAGGCCCCAAGGTTGCTAAAGGGAACCGATTTTGTCGCGTGGAAGGATCGGTTCATCCAATATGTAAAGTACCAGGATGCGAAAATGTGGGTGTGCATCCAAGATGGATATATTCCACCAGTCATGGAGTATGAGGGTCGAGACCAGATCAAGAAATACAGTAAAATGGAAGAGGAGGAGAAGAAGATGTATGAGGCCGAGAGCAAGGCCCATGCTGCAATCACAATGGCTCTTCCACAGGAGATCCTCCATACGTTCAGAAAGTATACATCAGCTAGAGAGCTTTGGGAAGCTCTTGAGAGCAGATTTGAAGGGAATGTAGGTATTCGGGCTTCAAAGATAAAGTTGCTCAAGACTCAATTTTCAGTCTTTAAGTACTTAAAGAACGAATCTCTGGATGACATTATCACACGATATTATCATCTAATGACTGAATTGAGTAACTACTCCATTTCATACCGAGAAGAAGAGATTGTGGAAAAACTTCTCGATGCTCTCCCACCAAAATGGGAGATGTATACTGTACTGATGAGGGAAGACAAGGACTTTCCTACTTATGATCTTGAAACCACTGTCAACAAGCTCAGAACTTTTGAGCTTAATATGGTAAGAAAAGAAACATCTATGGATCAGGTTCAAGATCCAGGCATGTACGGTGCTAAAGTAAACTCCAATACAAGTTCAAAGACTGATTCTGCCGCCTACTACTCGAAGGGCGAGTCGGGTGCAAATTCTTCACAGGAGGGGCAAGTGTCAGTAAACTCAAATGGGGATGTTTGCTTTGTTGCGAGTGGAACAAGTGGTACTCAACAGACAGCAAGCAAGAGTAGTGGATCTTCAAGTTCCTCAAGCAATAATTACTCTAAGATGCCAATGAGCGTCAAATCTGCTGAATAGCAGTTTGGCCTCTATGCTTCATTTATTGCTTCATATGAAAACTATATTCAAGGAAAGGTGGTTGATCGAGCGATGCTAGATGAAGACTATGACCAGATCGATGCTGATGATCTGGAGGAAATGGATTTACAATGGCAGATGGCCATGATAGTGAGGAGAGTGAAGAAGTTTATGAGAAAGACGGGGAGAAAGTTTGTTGGTGGCAGGCCAGGGTTCGACAAGTCTAAGGTGAGGTGCTATAACTGTCAACAAAACGGGCACTTTGCCAAAGATTGCAGAAACGAGCGAGTTGAATGTGGTCAAGGCCGGTCTCCACAGCACACTGGGAGTAGTAAAGAAGTCAATGCCATGATGTCCAGAGAAGCAGGTGAATACAACTGGAACCTGCATTCGAATGAAACTAGAGAACATGCAAATATGGCTAAGGTTGAGAATGAAGAATGTGAGAAGAATACCAGAGAAGAGAAAGCTACTGGTAAGGAAAAAGCTTTCATGGCAGATAACAAGGATCAACTCTCCGAGGTAAGTTCTAAATCTATTTGTACTAAATGTGAGAATTTGTCTGAGCAACTTGCTACCATAACTGATCAGTATGTTCGTTTAGATGCTGAATTTAAAACTCTTAAAGAAGATCATCACTTTATGAAAGCAAGAGAAAACAGTTACAAAGTTAAAATAAAAGCGTGTGAAAAAGATGTTAAAACCTTAAAAACAAAACTTGCTGAAAAAATTGAAGTAATTGATCTAAGTTATAAGGTTTTAGAAGAAAAGACTAAACTGATTGCTGAACGAGAAAAGCAGATTGCTGACCACCAGGTGAAAGTGGTGGAACTGAACCGAAAACTTGAACAGTTCAGAAATTCCTCAGCTATTCTTGATCACCTTGTTAGTGATCAAGGTACCTCTACGAAGAGGGGAGGAATTGGTTATCACGAGGTTCCACCACCTTATAACCACAATTACACTTTTAACCCTAGTGTTCAGAAATCTGTTGATTTTGAAGTTCCTCAGACAGTTCCAATCAAGGTTACGAATAAAGAACCAAGTGTTAGTAGTGGCGAAACGAGTTCGCCTGTTTCAAGTGTGAAAATTTCTGTGACGAGTCCAGTCTCATCAGATTCGGATAATTTGTCCGAATCGGGTAAGACAAAAGAGAAGGTAGTGTTACCCACTGGTGGAGAAAAAGATAAAACTTATAAAAAGAGTACTCCACTCAACCCGTACGTCCCGCCTTATGTGAGACGAACGGCCGGTAACACAGCCTCAACATCCAAAACAACATTTGAAAAGAAAATGGAACATAGGTGTTGTTTTAGGTGTAATAAGTTCGGACATCTTGTTGCAGATTGCCCTCTGACACCGAAATTCAGAGGTGTGAGGCCTATTAAAACTGAGCGTAAGCCTAATGGTAATTTTAATACTGCTAAAAATGAAAACCCTTCAAAGTTCCGAAATGTAACTAATTCAGGTTTTCACAGAAACAAACCACAGTTTAACAATGCTAATATCCAAACCGCAAGATATAATACTGTCAATACACATAGGTTTGGAAGGCCTCACACTCAATTTCCAAGGAGATTTCCTAATAGGACTGACAGGAATTATCCAGATGCTAACTTTGGAAAGCAGAAGTACGAGATGTATAGATCCAAGACCAATTGGTCTTGGGTCCCTAGAAACTAATCCTTTGCTTTATTGTGCAGGAACAGTTGAACAGGGCTGCCACAGTCTTTGGATTGTAGATAGCGGCTGTTCCCGGCACATGACGGGCAACAAATACTTGTTGCACGACTTAAAACCTGTTCAAGGACCGAGAGTTAGTTTTGCTGGTGAAAGTGGAGGAAGAATTACTGGAAGAGGCACGGTGTCCAATGGAAGAATGACACTTGAGAATGTGAACTTTGTAGAAGAGTTGAAGCACAATCTGCTGAGTGTGTCGCAGATTTGTGATAAAGATTACACTGTTCATTTCACGAAGAATGAAGCGATCGTGTTGAAGCCTGGTTTTCAGATACCAGACGAGTGGATAGTGATGACAGCTCCACGTGATACAAATACTTATGTGATGGATATGAGGTCTACTGAAATGGCCACGGGAGAATCATGTTTAATGACGAAAGCAAGCGAATCGGAATCCGAATTGTGGCACAGGAGGATGGGGCACATTCATCTTCGGAAGATGAACCACATTGTCAGGAATGGACTTGTGATGGGCGTTCCCTTGAAAAGTTTTAACTTTGAAGACAAATGTATAGCATGCAAGAAGGGAAAGCAACACAAGAAATCCCATCTCACCAAGAAGGTCAACTCTATTGCCAGTACTCTAGAACTGCTTCACATGGACCTCTTCGGTCCCGTGAATGTAAAAAGTCTAGGAGGTACTTCTTACTGCTTGGTGATCACTGATGACTACTTGCGATATTCGTGGGTATATTTTCTGAAATCGAAAGATGAGACGGCTCAAATGGTGAAGAATTTGATTACCAAAGTTGAGAACGTCATGAGTAAAACAGTTAAGTTCATCAGAAGTGACAATGGGACGGAGTTCAAGAATTTTGAAATGGAGATCTTCTGTCTTCAGAAAGGAATTGAACATCAATACAGCGCTCCGTATACTCCGCAACAGAATGGAGTGGCTGAAAGGAAGAACCGAACTTTAATTGAAGGAGCCAGAACTATGATGGCAGATTCGAAACTTCCTGTGATGTTCTGGGCTGAAGCAGTTGCTACAGCCTGCTATGTTCTGAATAGGGTGTTAACCGTTAAGAGACTTGGTAAAACGTGTTACGAGCTTATGCATGGAAGAAAGCCCAACTTGAGTGGTCTTGAACCATTCGGGTCCCCTTGTTCGATCTTGAAGACAAATTCTAAATTTGGAGAGGTAGCCGATGAAGGAATATTAGTCGGTTATGTTGTTGGTACTCCCAACAGACGTGTCTTCAATACTTCGACTTGCAAGGTGGAGGTGGTGTGTAACACCGACATCACAAGTTACCAACCGCCAAAAACAAGCAATTGACCTGCTGAGCTTTTCGACTATGTTAAGCTTTTTAAGTCGTTTAACATACCGGATTTGGAAATTTCTGAAGAAGAAGAAAGAGCTGTGACGAAGATGATACTCGATGAGGAAGAAAATCTATTGCAAAGACAGCTGATTGATAAGTGTCAACCTTCCTCATCAAACACTATCGGTACCCCTGCTGCCTCAACTGAAGAAGAATTTATCAATCCTTTTCACTCTCAGCCAGAAACAACCATTGACGAGATCTCTTCTAATTTGGAAGATAATTTGCATGTCGGTTCTGTTCCGACCACGAGAATTCATAAAGATCACCCTTTGGATAATGTGATTGGTGATATGTCCTCAGGTGTACAAACGAGAAGTAGCTTGAATGAACACACCTGTGTTTATACAAGCATTAAGGAGACAGGAATAATCAATGAATGCCTGTATAACTGCTTTATAAGCCAGATTGAACCGAAGAATTATCAAATGGCTTTAAAGGACAGCTCGTGGGTCGAAGCCATGCAAGAAGAGTTGGCTCAATTTGAGAAGATGGAAGTTTGGACTTTGGTTGAAAAACCAAAGAATGTGCATGCGATAGGCACAAAATGGGTGTTTAAGTGCAAGAGAGATGATAAGGGGATTATTATAAGAAACAAGGCGAGGCTAGTCGTTAAGGGTTTTAATCAACAAGAGGGGATTGATTATAACGAAGTGTTCGCTCCTGTCGCTAGGTTGGAAGCCATAAGATTGTTTTTAGCGTTTGCTGCTTATGAAAAGATGAAGGTATTTCAGCTAGATGTGAAGAGTGCGTTTTTGAATGGGAAAGTTGATGAGATTGTGAATGTTGAGCAACCTCCGGGTTTTCCTGACCCAGACTTTTCAGATCACGTGTACAGGTTGAGCAAGGCGTTGTATGGATTACATCAGGCACCTCGTGCCTGGTATTCAACGTTATCGGATTACTTGCTCGAGAATGGTTTTGAAAGAGGGAAAATTGATAGCACGTTGTTCTTCAAAAGAGATGGAAGCGACTTCCTGCTGGTACAAGTCTACGTGGATGACATTATATTTGCTGCATCAAAAGTCTCCATGTGTCAGGAATTTGAAGCCGTCATGAAGAAAAGGTTTGAAATGAGTGCTATGGGTGAACTAACTTTCTTTCTAGGATTGCAGGTTGATCAGAAGAAGGACGGAATGTTCATTCATCAGACGAAGTATGTTCATGATGTGCTCAAGCGCTTCAAGATGGGAGGATAATTCTCCATATGATACTCCAGTCTGCGTAAATCACAAATTGGGTGCTGAAGTAGATGGTGATGCAGATGTGGACCCAACTCAATATCGGGCAATAATAGGTTCTTTAATGTACTTAACTGCATCTAGGCTGATATAATGTTTGATGTTTGTCTTTGTGCACGTTTTCAGGCAAATCCAAAAGAATCTCATTTGAAAGATGCAAAGAGGATACTGCGGTATCTCAAGGGCAAGCCGAAGCTGGGGTTGTGGTACTCGAGAGGAGGAGACTTGGAGCTGGTCGCTTACACGGATTCTGATTATGGAGGGTGCAATCAGAATCGGAAGTCAACAACCGGAGGATGTCAGTTTCTTGGTGGCAGATTTGTGTCATGGCAATGCAAGAAGCAGACTTCAGTCGCAATTTCAACCTGCGAGGCAGAATACATGGCAGCATCCAACTGCTGCTCTCAGGTTCTTTGGATTCAACAACAGTTGCGCGACTATGGTCTGAATTTCTTACTTACTCCTATTTGCGTTGATAACACAGCTGCTATCTCAGTAAGTAACAATCCCGTGAAACATAGTAAAACTAAACACATTGACATACGTCATCATTTCATACGGGATTGTGCTTAGAAGAAACTGATAATTCTTGAGAAGGTAGATACGCTTGATAATTTCGCTGATTTATATACTAAAGCGTTTGACAAATCCAGATTTCAAAACCTTATTGAACTGAATGGGATGATCAATCCCGAGTAACCATGCTTTTCTTGTGATATTTAAAAAAAAAAAAGAAAAAAAAAACGTCACTAATCGCTTAAAAATATGTCGGTTACATCAGTTTGAAGGACTTGTCTTCGGATATGTTTTGGTCCTCATTTTCTACTTGTCGATTTGAGGATAGCCATTAACCAGATTACTGATAGTGACCGGGGCGGTTTATGATGAGTTTTTCTTTCTATTCGCTTAAAATTAGTCGATCATACTTAGTTAGAAGGACACATACTAGTATGTGGTCGGTCCAGCTGATCCATTGGATCTTCGGGATAGCCGTTTACCTGAAGACTTTGTTTTGGTCGGGGCGATTAAGTTTAAAATTTTGAAAGAAAAAGGGAAATGAAATTATTTTTCAAGTCTGTTACTTCGTAAGAAGTTCATTTGCTATGTTTAACAGAAAATTGATCCAACCTTGTAAAATGATAGTTATACTGATTCTGTGTGCTTAACTAGTGAAGTTATTAGGCTTAAAAGGCTTTAGAACAGTCATTGTATGTCATGGTAACTTTTTAATGGTGCGTAAAAGTAGATGTGATACAAACTAAATTTACTTGATTTTACGTGGAAACTCCTTAAGAGTTTTGCATGTCTTCATATATATCTTTCCGAATGATAGGCAGAAAAGTGATTACCCAGTCATACACGAGCCCGTAAGTGTTCTGATTCCCGTGAAGATAGCGTTTCAAGATACTGCAGTGATCCAGATTCGGGACTTGCAGTTAATTTCTACTTTGAAGTCTATGTTTGTTCGAAAAAAAAAAAAAAAAATTTGAGTTATTGCAACATTTTAGAGATGACAAAATCAAGACTTCACAATCATTGAGTAAGAGAGAAGAACGGGAAACAGATCAAGAATACTTACAAGTTTAATCAGACACTATGGGTCGAAGTCAATTCGGGGTGACTTGAGGAAAGCCAAATACGCTTTGAGAATAGATAGGAGACATCAAAATCTCCGAGTTGTTGCCCACTTAAATTTTGAGGTTTAATCGAACCTAACTCGTATCACAGAAACGATGAAAACCACTTTAAGTTATACCTGCTTACAACCTGTCTCTATATGTCATAATACAGCTAAACACGGATCTATGTGACAGTCACAAAATTAGTATGATTCCTGTTCGGATCTTTTCTAAAACGTGGTAGTCCCTAACTAGACTGAAATTTGATCCCTTATACTTTAAATGTTTTAAGTTTTTGTACTTAGATAGTTTTATGTTTTTCTTAACTGGTTACTTGGAATTGATCGTTTCATTTAAATTCTTAAAGGAAAGTTTTATAAATTAACTAAAAAATGTTAAAATTATAAGGTTAAAATGTGTAAATATATAGGCGATGTTGTTGAACAGGCGAAGTTGTGGATAACTTCGCCTAGGCGAAGTTATCCGTAACTTCGCCTGTATAACAGATCCCCTATATAAGGGATTCTTATGTAAAAACTGTTCATTATTCACATCTGCAGCGAACTTAATTTACGTATTATCAGCGAACTTATCGTTATTTCGTATCTTTGTTCTTTTTTCCAGATTCCACTAACATTCAAAGGTTCGAGATGTCATTTAATCATATGTTACAAGTTCTTTCATGTTAATCAAGGGTCGTATGGACCGATTTCGAAACCTCGGACCATCGGGTTTTCAAAACCGATTTTCAAAACTTGTTGTTACGTGTTCATAACAATACTGCTCATCTTCATGTCCTTAAAAAGCTTGTGTTAAAGAGTCCGTAATCGTCTAAACTAGCCGAATCATCAACTGCACGTAGCTCCATAAACCTTACTGTCGCCGATTCAAATTCAGGCGAACTTAAGGTTTAGGCGAAGTTATCTGTAACTTCGCCTGAGTCTTATCTTCGCCTGAGGCGAAGTTGTCATTAACTTCGCCTGAGGCGATGTTGTGATGAGGCGAAGTTAACATTAACTTGGCCAAGATCAATTTTCACTAAATATTAATTAGACGAACTTAAAGCTGAAGCGAAGTTGTTCCCAACTTCGCCCCACCTTTAACTTTGCCTATACAGAGTTTATCACAACTTCGCTCATGGTAATAAGCGAACTTGTGCTAAGTCTTAATGTTTAACTAATTTGGTTCGTTTGTTGCAGATATGGCCGCGGTAGCTGGTGCTGGAGGTGCAGGAGGAGACGATGGCGATAACCAACGTCAATTTTTCCCGGGTCACAATATGTACATCACTTTAGACCCGGAGGCGAGCGGTGTGGACGATTACCGCGAGATCATAACTTTCCTCCTACGCTCGAGGATTTTTCATGCCATCACAAACACTCTGCCGATATCTCTACCAAATATCGAAGACTTCTGGCAGACGGTCGAATACGACTGTCGTGTTGAGCCCCCGGTCATGCGAGCGACGGTGAACAATCAAGTGGTTCAGTTCAATTCTGAACAAATCCGGGTGGCATTACAGTTTGGTGAAGAGACGAGGGACGATCCAACCGAATTTGTGGCTCCGTTCCGTGATGGAGCGTTTCTCCGAATGGGCTACTCTGGTCCATTAGGTGATACCCAGAGGAGGAAGGGTTTCCTTCTAGATCAGTGGCGTTTCCTCATGCACGTTATGATAGTATGCATGTCTGGGAGGAAGGCGGGCACTGACGGTATGGGTGCGACCATGCAGTCTGCAATGACTGCACTGACTTACAATAAACGCTTCAGTTTCAGTCGGATGGTCTTTTACGAGATAGACAGAAAAAGAAGGGCGATTCTCGGGAGCGGTTCATTATGTACCCACGTTTTATACAGATGATATTGAACCATGTGGCTCCGAATCTACCTCAGCGTAGACCAATCAGATACGTAGAATCTGTGACCAAACGTATCTATGCTCAATGCCGCACTTCAAGTGCGAGGAGCAACCCTGAACGTCGTCCCAGGCATACTCCACTGTTTGGGTTTTTAATTAACCCAGAGTATGTTCCTGCTGGTGGGGACGAGTTCAGAGATCCTCAACCGCGACAGGCAAGAGCAACTCAAGCTGTTCCTGCTCCTGCTGTGCCAGTTGTGTCGGCTGTAGAGGATATAGATCTTGACGCTGCTTTTGGAGGTCAAGGTTATTTTGATATGGATCAAGTTGAAGAGGTGCAGGTCTCGGCTGCACAGGGTTCGGGTGAGAGAGTTACTAGAGCAGCCACGTCGATGGCTGACTCCGATTTAGATGAGATCATGGATGAGGGGAGACGATTGATGGTGTCTCGGGAGAGAACGTTTGGAAAAAGGAAGAGAACGGAGGAGGATGAAGAGTCAGAAGAGGAAGAAGACATACATAAGCTGATAAGAAGATCAAGACGGGAAAGGACAGGTGCTGGCATGGGAGCTGGAGAGACTTCAAGGATGGTACGTTTTGCTCCGGCCGCACTGTCTGGTATGTCTATTGTTCCTTCTTCTGTACAGGTTACAAGTACAAGCGCTGCGGATGTTCCCGTGGTGGCTACATCATCTGTTGGCATTCCATCCGCCACTGCTATCCAAACGTCGACTCCGGAGATCGTGTCTCTACCACCTCCAACGCTTACTCAGTCGGTGGTAGCTGCACGATTGGTAGAGTCAACGGTCATCACTGCTGCAGGGTTATCAGGTATGGTACCACCTGCGGTTACGCCTGCTTCTGACGTCTCGCCTACGCCTACTTCAGACTCAGAAAGAATAGCTTCACTAGAGCGGATCGTGGCAGAACAGTCTAAGACTATTCAAAGCCTGGTGGAAGCAAATCAACTACAGGCATCCCTCCTGGTTGAGCATGGGAAAATAATAGATGCCTTGAAGGAGTTCTTGGCATCTCAGGGGGAGATGAGCTGTAGAGGCGACGAGCTGAGGACGAAAAGAAGAGAAGACCGAGACGATGATCCCAATGCATCGAAAGATGCAGGTGGTGAGTTGCCAAGAACTACTTTAGCTCTTGGTACTTCCAGAGCTGAGGGGGAGTCTGCTGACGCGGCTGGTGGTTCTGGTGGTGATAATGTGGTGGCAGTTGATGATGATGACGTGATTGAAGCGTTGAGAGAGTTAGATGATGATATGCTAGATGAAGATGATGTGTTTGATGATGATGTGCTGCCGTGTGAGGAAATTGAGAAGATTGGCGCACAGATTGTGATTGAAGATGGGATAGAAGAAGGGGAGATAGTAGAAGAAGATGTTGAACACGAGATCCCAGATGTTGAGAAAGCTGACTTGGATACTGAGATGGATGAGACTGAGTGGGAGGAGCAGCCTAGGTGGAAGGAAGGCTGTGCTCATTGGTTTATTAAGACCAAGAAGCCTGCTGTTCCAGCCATGTTCAAGAAGAGTTATAACATCAAAGGCTATGCTGAATCGAAGAAGGGAATTATCTGTTGGATATATGATGAACAGATAAAGTTGTTTGTGGTGAAGCGTTATGATGGTATTCAATACTTCAAAAGAATGTTGAGATCTCTCAATACGTTGCCGGAATGTGAGGTGAAGGATTTGGCCAGGTTGGGCCTGATAAATAGAAGTGACGACAACATGGCAAGAGTGATTGGGAAGATCGTGTGGAAAGAAAGCATAAAAGAGAAGAAGTTTGAATTATTAAAGCCACAGAAGGGAAAGCTCGTGGAGGATACAGAAAGGGGAATGAGAGCAGATGGCAAACCATGGATGGTGATGAAGTACAAACCGATCCGATGCATCAAGGAGGTTCCTATGAAGACTATGCCTCACGATGTGTTGAAGAATCTTAAATGGTGGTATGTTGATTGCCAGACTGCTGAAGCCGTGATGGAAGACGAAGATGAACAAGAAGTGCTGAGGGTGTACGATCCGATGCATCTTGTTAACTTATCGAAAGCTGATCTGCAAGTGTTGAATGAAAAGAAGATATTCTATATTCCTGCTTGGAAGGATGAAGCAAGGAAATATCAGCGAGTAGTCACGGTGTGTGTTAGAGAAGGAGTGCACGCTTGAAGATACAGGATTACGAGACAAGAGCTGAAAGATCAAGATATGAAGCTACTTCCAAGGGGGAGTCTGTTGGTGCATATATGTCAGTAGTTCATATGTCTAATGTCTGTAATCGAGTCTGTAATATTGTTTGTGTATTTGTTTGTTAAAGCGAAGTTGTTGACAAGTTCGCGTAGGCGAACTTGTTAACCAAGCGAAGTTGTTGACAAGTTCGCCTAGGCGAACTTGTTGAACAAGCGAAGTTATGGACAACTTCGCCTGAGGCGAAGTTGTCGTGTATTTAAGTAACTAGGTTACGGCTGTTTAGGTGTTGGTCAGTTGTGAATCGTTGTTGCTTGTTTAAGGTTAATCAGTGAGTCGTTTGACGTGTGTTCTGTAACAGTGATATTTACATCACGTGTGTTCGGTTATTAATATAACGTGTTTCGGTTTACTCGTGTGTTTGTGTTTTTATACTCGTAACGGTCTACGCAGGGATTCCGCACCTGTGTATATCGGGATATCTCGTGTGATCCGTCCAGGGAACCTACACCTTTGGATTCAAAATCAACTGCTGGACTATGGTTTGAATTACTTGAACAATCCTATATACATTGATAATATTGCTGCTTTGTTCATAGTTAAGAACTCAGTCCAACACTCTAAGACCAAGCATATTGAAATCAGACACCATTTCATTATAAACTGTTCTGAAAAAGGTCTAATAGAAATGAAAAGAGTTGATACTAGTGACAAGTTGGCAGATTTATTCACCAAGCCACTATATAAAACAAGATCTCACTTTCTATTAAAAGCATTAGGAATGATCAACTCTGATGAAGTCTGATTGATTATTTGTGCTTTATGTGATAACTGACTATTTTTTTGGTCTAGCTGAGTGAAGTTTTATCTATGAATATAGGTTTTTGATTAACTAATCTGTGCTTTGAAATAATTAATATGTATGCTTATCTGATATTTTGAATTTGTTGGATAATCTGAAATGATGATATGCCCTAGGACAAGTAAGACTCTTCATAATTAGTGTTGGTTGAACATTGTGTTAGTCTGATTGTATTAATGCATGCCATTCATTTTCTTAATTTTTCTTGAATATGTTAAATATTTTGATTTTGTGTTAAACTTGTGTGCTCAAATGAAAACTTTTTCAAAAGAAGTTTTACAAATAAAATCATTTTTGACAAACTGAGCTAGTTGATTGTCTAGAGATATGATAAGATTATTAAGTTCATACTTTAAAGAAGCTTAAAAGGTTTTCATTGAAAATTGATCCAACCTTTGGGAAATGATAGTAGATTGATTAATTATGCCAATCATATGAATTTAATAAGTTAAAAATACTATTAGAGCAGTCATTAATAAGTATGGTTGTTTTCCATAATGTGTAAAAACATAGTTGATATAAACATAATGAATATGCTGGGCTTAATGTGGAGATACAGTGTTGAATATGACTGTCTCAAGATAAATCTCTCCGAATGATAGGAAGAAAAGTGATTATCCAGTCATACACGAGTTTGTTGGTATTTGGTCACTCAAAATGAAACATCTTATAGATATGACAAAGAACAAATGTGAGCAAAAGTTTTATCATCAACCAAAAGTTGAAAATTGTTCACAAATTTTGAAAGAAAATCAAACATGAGGGTTAAAACTAGAACTACAGAGGTGGGCATCATTATAAGTCCTAAACACCTTGAATGATGGCTTGTAAGTTCGTATTGCATGGCATGTGAGTCCAATGTTCAATCTCAACTGTTTGAAATGTTTTGAAAAGAAAAATTCATTAAGAAAGTTTAAGTGTTCTGTCATAAAAATATTTTGACCAAATATCAGGGGGTTGAAGTCAAATTGGGGTGATCTGAAGAAAGAAAAATAAGCTTTGAGAAGAGATATGGAAGATCATAGTGCAATAAGTGTTATTTATTTTTGTATTATGCACTTAATTGAACTATAAGCATATCACCAAAGTAATGAAATTCATGCTAATCATATACCTGCTATTAACATGCCTATTTTGTCATAATAATGCTGAGAATGTAGTATTGAAAGGTGACTTAATCAATAGAATCCCATGTTTAGATCTTTTGATAAAAGAGAAAAAGATTTGGAAGGATATAACTGAAATTTGATCTCATTATGCACCATTTGCTCTTAAACTTTGAATTTAATGAGAAAACTTGTTGATATGAAGTTTGAGTCAAAAAGTGTTGCATTTTCACCTTGAATATGTCTACATATGTTATTTCGAGTAAAGTTTAATGTTTTTAAACTTTCGAGTAAGCTTAGGTTTTTTTTATTTGAAGTTTAACTCACTCGAGCATACTTTTTACTTGTTTGCACTTAAAATGATTATTCATGTATTATCGAGTACACTTTGATGATTATGTACTTTCGAGTAAACTTGGCTGTTTAGATGGTCATCTTCCTCAAGCACACTTGATGAATATGTGATACATGTATGAATATTCTTTAAATACTTGTTTCGAGTAAACTTGGGTTTTTAATTGAATTTTGCGTTTGTCAAGCATATTACATAAGTTTGGATTTGATTACATGATATTTTCTGAAATTACAAGTTTTTATTATTATAATAATCCAAGTGTTCTCCAAGCATACTTGTATATTTCAGAAGTTTTTCAAGAAAACTTTACTTTGCGAGTACACTGTATGCTCTAAGCAAACTTGTGTATTAAAATTAATATATCATGTTTTCTCAAGCACACTTTACACTTTTAAGGTATTGTCGAGTATACTTTGCTTTGGAGTATACCTGAATGCATATTTCTAAAGATTAGTTAACTTTTTTCCTTTTTAAGTGAAATAAAGTAAGGTCAGCATTGATAAGGTATTCGAGTAAGGTTAAAATTTAAAAATATCTTTAAGTTCCTATTTTGGGATCTTTATTGATCTCGAATAAGGTTTCATATTTCTCGAGCAATCTTGTATATTCGAGTAAGCTTCCTTCATTTTATCCACATAGTTTATTTATAATTACTTTAAATACCTGAGCATACTCTGGGATGAGCAAGCTTTGGAAATACACTTTATCGGGCAAGCTTTATGCTGGTTCATTTAAAATTGGGGTCTTGGCAGTATTCTTATGCTAAACGACAAAAATCATTTAATGCCCACTTTCAAATGTGCACAACGTACACTATAAAAGGGGGACTTAAAAATTTTTTCATTTCACCTTTCCCCTCTTTGTCTCTTGCATTATTGCCGACTTGCTCATTACCCAGAATCTCAATCATTAACCAAAATTCCTAACCTAAATTGGTCATCCGACTAAATCCGACTTGGTAAGCTTCAACTGAATGATTTCCGACACTCATTTTGTGGGTTTAGGGCTTCAATTTCATGTTTACTGACATCTCTGTTTTTCTGTGTAGGTTACTAATTTGTTGAAGAACATGTTCTTAAAGACTATCTTTCATTTCTTCTTCAAATATAACTTAATAGATGAAAAAGCAATGAACTTTAATGAATAAATGTAGTTTTGAATGTATCTATGTCTGTGATTGTGTAGATATGGTGTTTCTGTTCCAGAAGAAGCATAATATGTTAGTCTTTCTCCAAGTAACAGAGGAGAACATACTGCTGGAGTTAATTATTCGGTGGCTCCTTTGCTCGAATCTCCGATCCTCTCTTACTAAAAGCCCTATTTCTGGAACTATGCTCAATTAGAAGATGATGAACATAGAAGACGAATCGAGGACACTGTGGCTGGACATCATATCGAGATCACTGAATATTTGAAAAGGGCCAGTCTCCAACTGAATGATAATGTGGATGTTCAATTATCTTTTACTACCCAGAGATTGTTGAGGATTTTCCAAGAGACAATGGGGTACCAAGGAGATGTGCATGAAGGGCAAATCAAAAAGGGGATGTTTCCCATCTTCTATAGATTTCTTATACACCATATTATACAGTGTTTTACACCAAGGAAGGGTACTTGGACCCTCATGAGTAGTGAAATCTCCAATGCTTTGCTATCATATACAATCGGCCATTCAACTTTTCAAGACCTATTTTTGAAGGCCTGGTGGTTAATTTACGAAAGAGGAGGGATGATAGATTTTTAGTATATCCCAGATTTTTAAAGATCATCTTTAACATTCTTTACCTAATCTACAACCTTGGGCATAACACATGTATTGCAAGATCCAAACGTTTATAGAAGAATTGCAAGGTTGGGGCCACAGGTAGTTTTAATCCAGAAGTTGAGTATGACATTCTTCCATGGATGATTGACAACAATATTGAAATCATTGATGTGCCAGAGTCACTAAGGATGACTAGTGATGAAGATGATAGTAAGGATGATGATGAGACTTCTATGTCTGATGATGTCAATGATGGTGGAGGAGATGATGACGGTGATCAAAATGTTGAGCAGGAGGAGGAGATTGTGAGTTTAGATGATGTTGTTAATGTTGTGATAGTCCAAGTTTAGAGGGAGACACCAACCACTGATAACCTTGTTCTCACACCACCCACCTCACCACAAACACAATCACCATCTCAATTCCAAACCCAAGACCCATATATTCCATCCCCACCAACTTCACCACCAACCCAAACCCAAACTCAAACTCAAACCCACACCCAAACCCAAATTCCTAACCAACTTAAACATGGACCTTACATGCCTGAATACATTCTATCCCACCTTATAAACCAATCTAATACACCATACCAATCACCAAGACATTAACAAACATCTTACCAACCACATATCCCAACTTTCCAGATGAAGACTACTTGATAGGCACATGATTATGCTTAGGCGGGAGAATGAGGAGTTGAAGAAGAAGAATGTTGATTTACAAACCCAGTTGGAACAGGCTCTTCTTAGAACTCAACCCCTGGTCAGGGAGGTTGAGAAGACCTCAGTTGCACCAAAACTGGCGGACAATTCACCAGTTAACAATGCTGATGAAAATTTGGATATTTTAAAACCCTTTGGAGAAATGTATGCTAGTGAGAAGGACAATGATAATGGAGGAGATGATAGAGGTTATGATGTTGATGTGTCTGTGGAGGTTGTCCAAGAATATAATTTGAATGACAATGTTGATATGGTGGTGGAAAACATCATGGTAAATGAGGCTGAGTGGGAGGTTGTAAATATTGTGAATGAGACTGAGTTGCAGTTTGATGATGTTTAGACTGAGGCACAAACTGACATAACAGTTGAGGCTGACAGTGTCATTGAGGAGATGGTGATCTCTGGTGAGACTGTAGCCCTAACTGACAAAACTGAGGAATTAATTGATGATAATTAAGTAACATCAAAGGTGAAAGAGGTGGATGATGAGCTCAATGACCTATTTAATGAAATTGACAATTTTCATGAAGACTTCCCACCCACAGTGGTGAGGGAAGTAGGTCCATCCATATCTGAAACTGCTGATGAAGAAAAAGAGAAGGATAAAGGGGAAGGTAGTGGCTGAACATGAAGGCCAGTTGCAACCCTTTAAGCTTAAAAAGATTGAATCTAGTGATGAAGTCTTATTTGTGGATAACTCTGCTTAGGAGGTCATCGAAAGACATGAAAATATTGTTGGAGAATGGATGCAGAGGGAAATGATTACAATATTTTTATCTGATAAAGAAGTTGAGGAGCAGAGAATTATGATGGATGAGTTTGAATTGAAAAAAAAAAGCTTGATGAAGAAAAAGGGGAGATTGATCAAGAAGTAATTGAAGGGTTGCTAAGGTTGCAGCAAACAGAGGAGGCTGACAACTTTCATTCCATTGTTATATATAAATTCCAGAACCCAAATCCCCTGAAGCTGAAGTCAAATCTTCTGAACCTGAAATAATTATTCCCACTACCACTGATGAGCCTAAAATGGAAAATACTGATAGTCAGATGGTTGTTGACATTGATGGTAAGAAAATCCAAGAAGAGATGGTGAAAAAGGATAGTGAAATGATGAATCAGAGACTAGTTGATGAGATAAGTAAAGATGAAAAGAGAAGGCCATCTTATTTGATAAAATACGTTAAGAAAAGAAAGAGATTTGGAGTAGAAAACATCCCTGAAGAGACCTTGCCAAAACAAAAGAAAAGGGGAATAAATGAATAACCCCTACAAGTTGTAAGGCCTGATGATATTGAAAATGAACCAAAGATTGATGCTTTGATTGATCTATCTGACACTGAATATGAAGTGGATGACTCTCCTCATGTGGAATTGACTAAAATCCACAGAGAAAACATTCAAACAATGCTTGATGAAGCAAGAAGGGAAGATCCAAGAATCATCATCCTTATGAATCATGGCTATGAATTTGAAAATTTGGCATTAATGACTGATGAGGAGTTGGATTCTCTACTAAAGGAAAAGATCAAAGAGCTGAAGTACATAAGGGAGAAAAAGAATAAGAACACTCAAAGGTTCCAAGCTTATCTAGCGCTTCACAATATCTTAGACAAATAATTAAGACACATGAGCTATGATGAATTGGAGAGTGTCTACAATTCAACAAAAGAGAAAATAAAAGACGAAGAGAAGGAAAAATTGAAAAGGAAATATGTTGATGAGAAAGATAAGATTGATCAATTGTGCAACAAGTATGGAGGAAAATGCAAATTTTTGATTGACCGTGGTGTTGGGATTGAACAAGTGGAGATTATGAGCAATAAACAGATTGAAGAAAGATTCAAGAAAATCTCAGAGAAAATAAAGTCTAATGCTAGTGATGTTAAAAGAAAACCAAGACTAATGAGTCTAGCTTAAAAAGAAAAGAAATGGGAAGAAGAAAAAGAGATCTTATTATAAAGACTGATGACTACAAGAGGTCAAGGGGTGAAGGTTAAAAGAATGAATTCTAATGAAAAGTTAAACCTATATGAGTCTGAGCTTGGGAAATGCAATGAAGAGATGAAATCAAAACTAACTCAAGCTCCTATTCTGATTCAAGTGAAAGAGGAACCTGTTGAAAATGTGAACCTACTGCCTTGGGAAGATGAGAACATGATAAAAAGCTTTGAATGATCTGATGATGAGCAAAGGTATGGCAAAAAAATATCTTTAACAATCTTGGTAAAGCTCAATTGAAATAATTATTTTATACAGAAAAAGAAAATTGGAAAATTTGGAGGAAGAACAAAGAAGAACACTGTCCTTTTAGTGTGGACCAAGGGGGGAACCTATTCAGACCTAAAGATCTACCCAAACTGTGCCACTGGATAAAGAAAATATGGAAATAATTACAACTCTGGCGAAAGAATTGAGACTATCTCAAGCTGGTTATGATGACAAAGGATCATACTGCAGATCTATTTGAACAAACTGGGCATGTGAGAAAACCTGAACTTAAACAAAAATATACTCCAAGGGTCTCCATTGTAAGTGTCCCAATACCAACTACAAGATCTACACTTCAGAGACAACAAAGACCACCAACTTATGTGGACCTACCAAAGAATCTGTATTTTGATGCAAGAACAAAGATTCTGAAAGTAATCATGTCCAATGGTGCTTTGAGGAATATAATTTTCTAAGATGATTTTTCAGGAGTTTAAAAGGGAACAGTTGGAAGAAATGGCAAGGATGAATTTGTTTGACTATCAAGACAAATAGAGATTTGCTGGACAACAAAGGAATGAACTCTCTAGATACTTGAAAAAACAATCTAGGAAGGGATTTCCTTTACTAAACAAAAAGAGGAAGCTGAAACTCTCACAATTTGAAAGAACAAAACGGTAGAGGAAGATGAATGACATCATGATGATTGAATCATCTTACAAGAAATCAAAGAAATATTCAAACCCTCTGGACAACATGAGAGAGTGTATCGGTATGAGGCGGCAGATGACAAGGCCCAACTATGAGATCTAGAAAATGGGAGGATTTCCAAGATAGTTTTTAAGCCAAAAGACCAATCTTTTATCTTAAGAAATTCTAATAGACTGGCCTTGGGCGTTATTGAGCATGTGGAGGATCTGGAGTAGATAATCACATGGAATCTGCCTTCTCAACATCCACACCACAAGGAGATCTCACTTTTAAAGGAAAGGGTTGATACTGTGTAATTTGACAGAAGGAGAGAAGCTGTAAGCTCAAGAAGATGAAGATATGTTTATCTTTCTGTTAAATTTAATTGTAATGCCCATGAGACAGAATTTTGCCATGTAATTTTTCCTTTAAGTAATGTAATTTTGCTTTTGGAAAATTTTATGTGTATTTTTGAAAAGCATATGTAACCAACAGGTGTTTTGGTGCAGCTGAGTTTGTTCCAATCTAGGAGGAGATAGTTGGGATAAGAAAATGACTTAGGAAGATTGGAATCTTCACAACCCCCTTGGAAAATGGCGAAGTATGGAAACTGAGCAAACTTAGGCATTTGAGCAAGCTTAAACTTAGTCACGGGAGGTATTATGCCTAAACGAGCAAGATTATCTTCTTGAAGTCTTCAAAGTGCTAGATCGTGCAAGCTACACTTCATCAACCAAGGTTGTTCTTCAAGTCAAGGAAGATTGGTTCCATAGCAAACCCGTGACTAAACCAAGCGAAAACCAAGTATTTTGGTGGATCGAGCAAGGTTTGTTAATAAACAGTGGTCCAAGAAACTTGAAGGAAGTTAATGAAAAATTACTCTGACTTCTAACGAGCAAGGTTCAACCTCGAGCAAGCTACAGTGTCACCAGCACACTCGAACTTGTTCAAATAAGTTACGTTACAAAAGGTTGAAGGGACCCAAGAAGAACTAGTTTGCTCGTAGGATATATATAGAGCAAATTTTGATATTATCATAAAGATTGAAGTATGCTTGACGGATATTTTCTAAGGAAAATATTTTAAGTAAAGTTTACTCGGAGAACTTTTTCAAGCACACTTAATGGTTACCAGGTTCGCTTGACAATGACAAAAGCTTACAAGCTTACTCGAAGACATGTTTACACTTGTATTATTTTCTAATATGTAAGAAGATGTTAAGAATCAACGATTAGGATTTCTATAAGGTGTCAGGGCGGGCCTATTTAAGGAAACTTTATGGCACACCTATGACAACATACAAAGAACGAATTTTGTGATTTGACGGCTGTCTCTTTCCTGAAAAGAATATCTTTGTACAGAAAAGCTGCTACAAATTCATTCATTCCACCTAGAAACCCTAACTTAATTTCATTGTATCCTTCACATATTAATGGAAATCTTTTGAGTTACTTAGTGTGTTTGTTACATTTATGTCCGTTGAGCAATATTTTGAGTGCTATTGATTCCTCCTTTAGTACTCTTTTGTTTTTCACAAAAGCATAACTTCGTAACCTTCTTGTTGATACGTTTGTGTTGGTTACGAGAGTGATTAGTGTGTGTGATTCAGTGAGATAATCGCGACCGACAATGTTGCAATCAGCATTCGTGGCGTTGGTTCTGAACAAGCCATTCAGTTTCTCCAAACTAGTATTTTATCATTTATTGGAGAACTGTACGTTAGGCCATGTGAAAAACAAGTTCCTCATGTACCCAAGGCTCTTGCAGCTAATGATAAACTACTGAGAACGGAATCTGTGAAAGATCAAGATAACTCTTGTAATTTATTGGTTTTATAACACATGAACGAAGATACAATGAGGCGTGTTCGAACATACAGTAATCTGACTACTGAGAATAGGCCTAAGTTCAAAAGGATTATTGGTCATCTTCCTCGTGTTAATTATGAATATCCACATAGGTGGTCGTTGGATTCACAATGATTTGGATTTCAGATGTGAAGGTGGAGAAGGTGGGAACGATGGTGATGAATGTGGTGATGTAGCTCGTGATGCTTCTGAGCGTAAACGTAAAGGCAAGGCTATTGCAACGGACAAGCCTACTAAATGTCGAACCCATAGAGGTTATGTTGTGGATTTTTGTGATTTCATACCATGATAGACTGTTGATGTATCTTCTCAAAAAACACTGGTGGCTACTACTCCTACTAGTACCCTGATTGTTTAATCATAGTTTGTTGATTCGATGGTTATGGCTATGTATAGTGTACCTATGCATGTACTACCAACTTCTACTTCGTTTCTAAGTTCATCTGCAAGTGTTGATTTTCCTTCATAGTATGTTCAGTCTAGTTTACAGGTTCATAGTGCTTTCAATGCGAATTTCTCTGGCAGTGAGAGAACTACTGAGTTAGAGCATGTGTTCACTAAGAAATCACATATCATCTACTTCAGAATAAAGCTATTCATCATCTTATTTGCAGAAAAATGTTAGATGTGATGATATCAACATGATCCTAATTCATCAAAAATTGTAGGTGGTGAGATAAGCAGGGATCCGTGATTGTAATCGTTAACACATGGTCCTAGGGACCGTGTGACACACTCAGAAGCAATACTACATACTCTCTGTGGCCATATTATCAGCATACCAAATGAAGAAGTTCAACAATGTTAAGATGGTGAAAGGCAGCATAGTTTCATGGATGTACGAGCATGACATGAAAGTTTTCATTGTCAAGTGGGAGAAAGGTATTCAGTTTTTTAATCATTTTAATGGTATTCTCTCTATGCCTCATTGGGACGTGCGCATATTTGTTACTACACGGTTTTGCGTCTCGACTCTTTGTATTTATCGTTAATGTATATAACGTTTATTTAATGTAATGATTATTAAGATATTAAAGTAGTTCGTTAAGGATGTCATCTAGTTCGTTAAGGATGTTTAACGAACTAGACTTAAGTTATGTTCCCTCCTGATTCATTAAGGATGTTTAACGAATCATGGGGTGTTTCGTTAAGTTATTTTGTTTAAATGTATTGTAACGAAGTCGGTGTCTAGTTCGTTATGGAATGTCAACGAACTAGACCCGTCTTCTATAAATAATGGTGTCTTCCACTGTTAATTTGACTATTGAGTTAAGATTATCGAACCTCTGCCAACTTGCTATCTCAATCTTCATCTTAAGATTATACATACACATATATATACAATCAATATTAATATATAACATTAATACATAATCATATAAGAGCATCATGAACTAGATCCGTTATCGTTATTATACTCTATCTGATCTGAGATCTGTTTTAGGTATTCACAAGTGGTATCAGAGCTTTCGGTTGTTCGATTGCTCTTGATTCGAGTGTTAATTCATTATTAAAGGACTGTTAAGCGTTATTTTGGTATAAGTTGTATACGGTTAAAGTTTGGATCAAATTGAGTGTGAATTGGACTTGTTATGGACTGATCTGGATTAGATCTGTGGTTGTTAAGGTATTGGTAAGGTGTGGTGAGAAGGAATTAGAAATTGGATTGGTGTTGGATTGAATTGAGTTGGTTTTTGTTTTGGCCAAAGCAGGGTATTAGTTTTAGTCAAATTGGTTATGTTATATGGTAATTTGAGTTACGAGATGGTTTGATTTAGATTTGTGTTGTGTTTCCTAGTAGTTTGATAGGTAAATTGGACGATTTTGTTTAGTATCGACTGAGTATTTCCAATTTAAGATCGGTTTGGGGTGTTCATATTTTTCCAGAAATCTGGAATTGTATGTTTGAATGTTTGAATATTTGAAGATCTTCATCTGATCTTTGAAGATTCGTTAAAAATAAAAGCTGATTCGTTAACATTTCTAGCTGATTCATTATAGTTATTGGCTAATTCGTGAACCAGTTCGTTACATTTTCTTATTCGTGTTATTCAATTCGTGTTTACACGTGTCCACTTCGTTAACTGTTATTCTAACTACTTTTTGTCACGTGGCAAAATTTGTCAGAGTTTGCTACAACCGTAGTAACAAACTAATTCGCTATAGTTGATTCGTTATCAACTGTAACTAACTCGTCATTTAATTCGTTAAGGTTTACTAAGTGATTCGTTACTTTAAAATCAGATTCCTAAATCTGATTCGTTGACTTAAATTCGTTGGTCAATTTGTTAAAACCTTTCAGATTCGTTAACATTTCAGATTCGTTAACAAACCTGATTCGTCAACATTTCAGATTCGTTAAATCTTATTCCTGATTAGTTACCTGGACAACTTTCAGTTCGTGATTTGTGATTCGTTGACTATTGTTACAGTTCGTTAATAGTACTGTTCACAATTCGTTAAGATAAATTTTCAAATTTGATCCTTGAAATTTGATTGTGTTATCATTTTTCAAAATGGCTGGTATCTATGCTTTGGCTTCAGATAATGTGTTAATGGAACAAATGTTGCAACTAGATACCGAGATAGGTTCACATTCAAAATGTCCACGATTAATGAAATTTAGCGATTTTGTTAAATGGGAACCTCGTTTTCGTGCTCATTTGGGTTATGTTCATCCTGATTGTTCGTATTGCTTGGATGAGGTTTACACCGTTCCTACGGTTGGAGATGATACTATCGGTTACACACCTAAAGCTATCTCTCAATACTCACAAGAAAAAAAGAAAGCATTAGAGATTGAGACAAAAGCCTACTCTACTCTTACAATGGCTTTACCCGAAAACATCCTTCACCAAGTGGGTAGCATAAAAATTTGTGCTTCACTATTCCAACATATTCATATGAGGAGTATGGGTAATACAGCTGAAAGCAAGAAGGTAATGCCCAAGTTTCAATTTAGAAACTTTAATATATTGAAGGGTGAGACCGTCGAGGAGATGACAACAACGTTTAATCATTTGATAGCTGAGATGGATAAAATGAAGCTGGAAACTTCTGAAGTTGATAAGATTGATACTATTAAGAGTGCACTACATAGTTCTTATTCTGAATTTTCAGTGGTTCTGGAAGAGAACAATTATTTCAAGAATGAAGACTTAACTGTGACTGAGTTCTTGCAAAGGATTAATGCAAGAGAATACGATCTAAAATGTCAAAAGTCTTCCAAGGAGAGTTAAGTTCTTACTTTTTACAGTGGTAGCATGCCTTTAAGTTCAACCATTTCATCAATCACTGCATTTCTTACACAAAATGCAAGTGAGAATGCAATAACCATCTATAGTGATCCAAGAGCATGTTTACACTGCTGGTAATTCTGGATCTCTTGGTGCTTCTGGTGGATCTGGAAATTCATTGTAACATCTCCAAAATTTTGATCCAAATTTGACAACTTAGGAAAGCTGAGGGATCAAAAATAATATCAAGACAAGACATGAGAAAATATTAAATAAAGAAATATAAGAAAAATAAGGAAATAAAAATATTTCCTAAGTTAAGTTTACTTACATGAATGAAATTCCATCCCACATTGGAATAAAGAAAGTGGAAGCATTCCACTAAGGTATAAATAAGGAAGATGGAATCCATCCCAGATGGAAAGTGGTAAAGAAATGGAAGCTCTTTATAAGGAAGAGATTTTCCATAGTAATATTCTTTTATAAATATCATGCACCAAGTGGTCCTAGCGGAGGGTGCATAGCACCCTACGCGCACGCGCACGGGCTGGGCTCGGGCGAGGAAGAGGACGAGGACGAAGATGACGGCGATGGCGAAGGGCGTTGGGCACAATGTGGCGCTTTGTTGGCGCACTTTGCACTTCGCACGCTCGCATCGCCGCGAGCCGCTTTAAGAGCCGCCTTAGTATTTTTGGACACCGAGAATTAGACCAGAAGGGACAAGCCACAAAAGATGAAGGACTGAAATGAAAAATAAATATTTAAGGACCCATCGTGATACGCGTCGAGTCCAAGGGGACGGCCATCGCGTACCGCGATGGGCCGTGATGACTCAGAGACACGTGTCACACTCTGGTGACACGTGTCAGACCACGTGGCAGATGTGTCAGGCCACGTTGCGACACGTGGCTTGATCTCAGAAACGTACACGTCGCGGTACGTAACGAAGCCAGGAAGAGGACCCATCGTGTACCGCACTCTCTCTCTAAGTTACTTTCTCTCTCTACCTCTGTTCGCGTGCCGAACACCGTTTTGCTTTCCACCGACCCGACAATATCACCTCGTAATCCGTACCAAATACTCGGTGTTTTCCTCGAAGTATGTGCACGACCTGGCGACCGAACATTGCCTCGATTTGCGTGCCAAGAAGAGTTGATCAAGAATGTCTCGATAAGCGTGTATAGAGTAGAAGTGCTGCCCATATAAACTTAGGAATATCTAACTCCAAATACCGTGCGAGGTAAGGAGTTATGCCTAAGTTATTATTATATTATTATTAATTGCTTAAGACCATAGTCGAAGTTATAGCCGAACCTTGATTACGATTAAGAATAAAATAACTTTTCTTAAGCAAAGGTTATGGTCAAAATAGTATTTCTTTATAATAAGAAATATAATGCAAGAGATTATAGTTATGAAATTAATGTTTCTTCTTGAAGAAGGAACTCAGTATAAACGTTTCCTCTTGAAGAAGAAACGTAGCATATAATTGGTAAATGAAGAAAAGGACTAAAGGTCCAAATGTTTTAAATAAACAAATGATTTTATGAAGGTTAAAAGCTATACGAAATAGACTAAAGGTCTAAAGCTAGATCGCTGATTTAGGTATTTATACAAAATGTTATTCTCGTACTATAGGTCCGAGGTAACAAAGCGAGAAGAAGAATCAGAAAACAGGAATCAGTAAAAGAAATTGATTATAAACAGACAAGGTGAGTGTTTGCATAGGATTTACGAACCCTTAAAAACTTTGTGTACAATAATAAGAAACAGACACTCTGATTAAGAGTATACATGTGTCTGGATCCAAACATATATGGTGACTCGGCATTGCCCCTAGGCCATGCATGTCATCAACATGCCTCTGAAGGTCTACGGGACTGTTCAGAGAAATAATATTTTGTATATAATTAATTGTACATGGTACTTAGGGTAATTTGATCCCAATGTAGTTGGGTCCCTAATGAGTAGTCACAAAGGGATTATTTTGGTTTCACAAAGGTATTGAAAAGATATTTTTAGATTCAGCGTTATTCACCAGCTTTGTGCTGACGTATTTTCCCACCCATGTTACAGGGAAACAAGAAAGGTTAGAACATACAAGCAAGAAGGAATAGAAGATTGGAGTTATAGTCATTATATGCTATCTGATGGCTCAGATATTTTATTTGAAAATATTATAAAAAGAGTTATTTTTACAAAGAAATGTATTTGAAATATCAAGCGGGTATTTAAACCCAACTTTTTAATAAGTTTTCAAAGTAATAATATTTTATTAAAGACTTCTATTGAAATAAAACCCGCAACTCTGATTTATTTACAAAACAGGTACCAACTTGTGGTCACACGCCTAGACCTTAAGTCGGGGTGTGACATTCATCCACTACAAATCAATTCTCTCCACCACCGACTGTAAACATGAAGGAAGCTGAACAAAACATTGCTTTCCTGACAGCCTTCATGTCTTCCTATGAGAATTTGGTGAGTAGTAAGATAGCCACAAGTAATTTGACTGATGAAGACTATGATCAGATTGATCCGGATGACTTAGAGATTATGGACTTGACGTGGAATATGGCAATGATTGTCCGTAACGTTAAAAGGTTTATGTAAAGGACTGGCAAAGATCTTCCCGATTTAAACAAGAAGTTGTGATTTGATAAACTGAAAGTTAAATGTTATAATTGCTAGGAATTTGCGCATTTTTCAAAAGAATGTGATAAGCCTAAAAAGGAGTATACTGGTCCTCGTGGTCAAAACCAAGGTTCTTCTACACCACGAGGTAATGATGCTGAAAAGAAGCCATCTACTTCTGGTTCACAAGTAATGTTAGATGATGGGACTTATTGGTATCAACGATTACTGTCTAATGACAATCAAGCCAATTTGGTCATGTTCAAGACAATGATGTATTTCAAGATGCAAGCGGAAGTGAGTTATCGTCTGATAATGACACTGAATCGGACTCTGATGATTCATGTGTTAATATTCCAACCACGTTTGCTTGCATGGCTAAGATCAATGACGTTAGTCCTTCAATCTCTGCTACTTCGTCTGTTAATGTAACTTGTGTTGAATGTGAGACTAACAAACGTATGTTAGAGTCTTTAAAGAATCATAATGATAATTTAGTGAGAGAAATTGCTTCATTAAAGGATACTTATCGACAATATCTTGAATCTCAAATGAGATCTCGAATGAAGATTGAAGCTTTGTCGACAAGTAACCATGATCTCAAGGCTGAGTTATCTGTGAAAATGACAATTAATGATCAAAAGTTTCAAGAAATTCTGAAACATCGTTCAAAGATAACCGAGCTTGAGAATGAGGTTCTTGAGTTAAAGAACAAGTTGGGAAAATTCAGAAATTCTTCCTTTTTGCTAAACAAAATAATCGAAGTATCTGGTAAGCAAAAAGATTCAAAGAAAGGTATAGGTTTTGCTGAAATTCCACCACCTTTTCACAATGAATATAAAGTAAATCCTTTTGCTAAAAGAGAAGAGGATGTGATTATGAAAGAACCGGTGATTTCTGAAAAATCTAAACCAGTTAAACCTGAAACTGTTAAAGCCCAACCTACAACTCAAAAACTTCATGTAGAAAGCAACAAAGTCTTTGTTGAAAATGTTGAGAAAGTAATTATTGAGGATGTGTTTGAACTTGAGGTTGTACACAAAAACAAGAACATTCCAAATTATAATCACATTCTTTGTGAACCTCATGAATTTGAGGATGCTGTGTATGGTTCACACACAACTCATGTGAGAAAAGAAAACCAAGTTAAGGTTAAACCTGTGAAGGCAAGGAAATCAGAAAAACCAAAAATTTTTGATGAGGATTTGATGCGTTTCATCAATCCTACTGCTTCTAAGCCATCATCTTCTTGTGTTTTTAAGTTAAAGGTAATGAACACGATGTTCACTGAAAAAGACATTCCGATTAGTATTATCAAACCGGAACTGATTGAAAGTGTCTTTTACAATGAAACTAACAAGATACAAGATCTTGAACGTCAATATGCTTGTGCTAAAACATCAAACTCATCAGATCCATTGGTTAGAGCTAAAAAAGTATTAAAAAATGCTAAGAAAGTTCATTTTGTGAAATCCACTAGAACTGACACATTGCAAAGTTTTTCAAATAGCTCTAATCTTGACTTTTATCTGAAAAAGAAGTCTGTATCGTCTGATGATTTGGCCAAGAGTTTCACTAAAAATGTGAGTCAGCAACCTTCTGTTGTATCTGTTTTTGCCAAACCTCTACATGATCGTGTGGACATGCGAAGTTTCTTTTTGTGTGGACAACAAGGACATGTGGTGAGAAACTGTGGTCAGCAGAAATCCCAGAATCTTCATCCATTTGTCAAGGACCATTCAAAACCGGTTCCTTTGATAAATGAGATTCTGGAGATGATATTCACATCATGTTTTCAAACGTGAATCGACGTAAGGTAATTCACGTAAATGAAACACATGGTCAAGTGAAACCAAAGTTTGTGCCAACTGAGCGTATATGCAAGAACGTGAACTCAAATGTTGTTCAAGCTACTTATCTAAGACGAAAGTCTAAGAAGCCGGTAACTTATTCTCATGTTGCTGAACAACTGTTGAATTCTGTTCAAGTTAATGTTCCAAGAGAAACTCAAAAGGTTCCCAAGACTGAGGCCTGGGCTGCCTTTTTGAACTAATCACTTTTACTTTGTGTGTAGGGTACATCCAAGACCGTGTCTGGTGAAAACTGGATAATGGATAGTGGATGTTCTCGTCATATCACTACAAATCTCGACCTCTTAACAGATGTGAGAAATATTCAAGGGGTTATGTGGCATTTGCTGGGAATTCTGGGGGCATGATAACACAAGAAGGTGAGGTTTCAAATGGTCACATTACATTTGAAAAAGTCAATTACTGTGACAAGGTGGACCATAATTTATTGATTGTGTCGCAATCTGTGACAAGAAGTACACCAGGGTATTTACCGATAAAGAGTGTCTGATTTTGAATCCGGGATATGTGATTCCCGAGGAAATGGTTGTCATGCGATCACCTCGATCAAATTATATTTATTTCTTAAATATGAGTTCTAAAGTATCAACGTCTATCAAAACATGTTTTGTCTCAAAAGCAACTGAGAAGGACTCTATTCTATGGCATCGTAGAATGGGTCACATACATGTTCGTAAGATTAACTATTTAATGGCAAATGATTTAGTTGAGGGTGTTTCTTAGAAGAACTTTAAGTTATCTGATCACTGCGTTGCGTGCATGATGGGCAAGTAGAAGAAAAAGTCACATCCATCTAAATTATTAAATTCCATTGATACTCCTCTTGAACGACTTCATATGGATCTTTTTGGTCCTGTGAATCGTGCTAGTACCTCTGGAGATTGGTATTGTCTCGTTGTTACCGATGATTATTCAAGATACTCATGGGTCTTATCTATGAGTTTAAAGGATCAAACACCTGTTCTGGTACAATACCTAATCACTAAGATCGAATCACTATACAAAAAAAAAGGTGAGGAGAGTTCGAAGTGCACCCTATATACCACAACAGAACGGTGTTGCTGAAAGGAAGAATAGAACTTTGATTGAAGCTGCAAGAACTATGCTTGCTGATTCTAAGCTTCCTGTCCAATTCTGGAATGAGGCGGTGAATACAACTTGTTATACGCTTAATCAGGTGCTAACTGTTAAACGACTCAAGAAGACAAGTTACGAGCTTTTAAACAATCGAAAGCCTAACTTAAAGTACTTGGAACCGTTTGGGTGCCCTTGTACGATGTTGAAAAAGGATGTGTGTAAGTTTGAAGAAAAAGCCATTGAGGGATATTTCTTGGGGTATGCGTCTCCAAAGAAAATGGTATTTAATGTCACTTCTGGTTGTGTTGAGGAATGGTATCATGTGGATTGTCAAAAGTACACCACACCTCCTCAAGGGAAAGTTCCTAACTGGATGTTTGATTATGATGGTTTATTTAATTCATTTACTCCATCAACTGAGAACTTATATGAAAACCTGGTTCGAGCATACTTTGAAGATCATTTGGCCATTCCAATATTTTCAAGTTCTAATAATGTTGAAGCTCCACCCGTTGCTCCAACTGAAGATCCATGTGATGCTTCTCCAGCTACTTTTGATAATGTGTCTACTTCTTCTGATGACAATCAAGCTGATGATCTGGTTATTGAACTTGACAGTAATGTTTCATCTCATGAACTTGGTGAACATTACACTAATTTATTTGAAAATGTTTTTGTTCCTGAGAATCCCACTCATTGGATTCATAATTATCATCCACGGGAAAACATCATTGGAGAACTTGATGTGGGCATCCAAACATGTCATCAAGTGAGAACAACATATAGTGTGCTTATGCAGATTTACACTCTTCTGGAATTGTCAATGTTGCTAATTTCAATTGCTTTCTATCCCAAGTTGAGCCAACGACGCCTCGTTTGGCACTTCAAGTTCCTTCTTGGGTAGAAGCCATTCAAGAAGAACTACAGCAATTTGCACGTTTGGGTGTTTCGAATTTAATCGACAAACCCGCTAGAGTCAAGAAAGCTATTCCGACAAAATGGGTATTTAAATGTAAGAAAGACGATGGAGGGGTGATCGTAAGGAACAAGGCACGATTAGTGGTGCAAGGTTTTCATCAGCAAGAGGGTATTGACTACACTGAAGTGTATGCTCCGGTTGCAAGACTATTCGAATCTTTCTGGCATATGCTGCTTATAAGAATATCAAGGTCTATCAAATGGATGTTAAAAGTGATTTTCTCAATGGTGAACTAAACGAAAAAGTGTTCATTTTATAGACTCATGGCCTTGAAGATCCTGATTATCCGGACAGAGTTTACAGATTAAACAAGGCCCTGTGTGGTCTACATCAAGCCCCGAGAGCTTAGTATGGCACACTCACCGACCATCTGACTGATAACGGCTTCAAGCGAGGGACTGTCGACTGCACTTTATTTCATAAGACTGTTGGTGATGATCTTCTCCTAGTTCAGATTTATGTCGATGATATTATCTTTGGGTCTACAAATGACACGTTATGTAAGGAGTTCGAGAAGTCAATGCAAACGAAGTTCGAGATGAGCTCGATGGGAGAGATGAATTTCTTTCTAGGGTTGCAAGTTCACCAGTCCACGAAAGAGATCTTTATTCACCAGACCAAATATGTGAACGATGTCTTGAGCCGATTTAAGATAATTGCCGGAAAAATCCCTTCAACTCCTCTCCCCATGGGTCACAATTTATCACCAGATGAATTGGAGGATACCTTTGATCCTACCCTCTATCGTGCTATGATCGGATATTTACAATAACACCCCTGCCTTAGCATAATACGCCCGGGTGTGACGTACAGATTGCCCAAAACACATGAGACACTATTAAGTGACATAATATCATTAATTCATTCAAATCTTAAATACACAAGTTTTTCAATAAGACGAATATAAAGGAGAAAACAATAAAACACATCTTCTTGTTTATTCATTAAGTAACCTAACTTCTACTGTCTTCCGCCATTTCATCCTCTAATGTAAGTACCTGTACCATATATATAAAATAAAGTCAACTAATTGAATAGTTGGTGAGTTAACACAAGTTTGATACAAGTACATAAAAACCATACAATTCCATGAAACTTGGTGTAGTAATAGCGCAAGAAATGTCTTTTCTGTTCGGTAACAACCAAATGTACTCGGATCGGCGGTCCTATTCCACTCATAACATCGAGGTCCTGAGTGCATAGGGGGGCGTATGATCATACTTATTGAGGAAACCATGAGCAAGTAAGCAAGTAAGCTCACAAGTCTATGTAACGAATTGTAGTTTGTAATAATAAATAAACAAAATTTCATTGTTAATAGGATATAAATGCTACCCCTAAAAAAGTAAAAAGGGTAAAAAGGGGGTGTGAGAAACTCACCTTTTAATTGGGATGACAAACTTGAAAATGAAACGAAAGCGCGTTATATGAAACCAAACGATCGAATCTCACGAGCTAGAAATAATAAAAATACAAGAATTACTAACTAATTTTAAGGAAAATAAGGGTTGATTTTAAGGTACATGTTTTATTATTTATATATACTTTTACCCATTTTAAAGTATTTTTACAAATTAAGTCTACCGGATTTTAATAAGTTATAATATTACTTATAAGGTGAATATTGATTATAATAATATTTACCAAAATTTAGCGTTGCCGGTATTGTTTTATTAGTATAAACGTTTGTCGGTTTAGGATTTATTATATATATATATATTATTTATATAATTATTCTACGAGTTTTAACGAGTGGTAATAGTTGATTCTTGAACGGAAATTGTTAACGGAAATCTAAACATCTTTTATTTAACAATAAAACTAATTTTATTTATTTTGTATGATTTATAAATATATATTTAATTTATTAAAACTAATAAAAAAATGGTTTTTCAATAATATTAAACAGGTTTGCAGTGATCTGGGTTCGAACCCGGGTCTCCATGCCTACACAACACATACACAACCACCGGGCCAAACCATCTCTTCTGTTAATAGATGAAAACAATTGATTATACACAGAAACCCAGACTTCATATTCTTTACCCTAACCCTAGGGTTTCAATTCTCCATAACCATCTTATGTTTGATAGATTTAGGTTAGGGGTTTTGTTAGACGGATCAAACTAATGAAAACCCACCTATCAATTATTTCTATTGATGCCAGGAAGTGGGTAAACTACGAGTTGGCCGGAAACAAATTTGGACGAACAATTCAGTGATATTGACGTGTTTGTGAGTGTAAAGTGATGTTTGTAACACGTTTAGAAGGAGATTAGGGTGCTATTTATAGCTTCAATTGGTCCGCTGGGTGATTAAATCGTGTTAAATGAAATCTAATTATTATCCGGCGGTTTTGAGTTTGAATCCGAACGTTGGGATGTTAATACGCGTAATTAGGTCTTGATTAAGCTTTAAGATGATGGAGAAACGAGTTTATATCATTAAAATGGATTAAATATGGCGTTTTGATGCGTTTTTAATGTCGCCGGAATGTTTCTGCCGTCGCCGGAATTCGGCCTCGCCGGAAAAACGTGAGAAGATGGGCAGGGGCGGCTGGTGTTGTTTATTATTATTATTATTATTATTTAAATACCAGGTTTCAATTTAAGTCCCTCATCTTTGTGTCAGCTTATATTTTGTTTTTAAACTTAAAAAATCTTTAACCCTTTAACTTTATAATTATACAAAACTAGATTAGAACTTGGTATGATTTAATATCTTTAGATTGTTTTCATTTCATACCCGGTAAATTTAAACTTTTATTATTTTATAGACTTTTATAGCTCGGAGATTCGTTTATTGAATTAAATAAATAGAAAAATGAACGAATAATAACTATTAATCATCGTAGTTAATATTAAATGATAAACGACAAATACGGATTTAATGAAACGACAAAACGGGTCGGTTTAACAAATACAAATACGAATACGAATAAAAAAATTGACAAATGTCACAGCATTCCCTACTTTTGAGAATTTCGTCCCGAAATTAAGTAGAAGAATCCGTAACAAAAAGATGGGGATACTTTGTTCGCATTTGATCTTCCCATTCCCAAGTGAATTCAGCGCCACGCTTGGATTCCCAATGAACCTTTACCAAAGGTATACGACTACGTTTAGTTTCCTTGTCTTTGTGATCCATGATTTCCACCGGTTTCTCGACAAAGTGCATTGTTTCATCGATACGCACTTCGTCGAGTGGTACATGGAGATTTCCATCAGCAAGACACTTCTTCACAATCGAGACATGAAATTTCGGATGAACGTTAGAAAGCTCTTGAGGAAGTTCGAGGGTGTAAGCAACACTACCCACACGAGCAAGAATCTTGAAAGGTCCAACAAATCGAGGAGATAGCTTGCATTTCATGCAAAAACGAACAACACCTTTCCAAGGAGATACCTTAAGAAGGACATGGTCACCAACATTAAACTCGAGAGGTCGTCATCGGTTGTCAGCGTTAAGAGGTTTTATCGAATTTGAGCGATTCGATCAGTAGTCTCTTGGACAAGTTCCGGACCGGTGATTTGGGTTTCCCCAATTTCACTCTAACAAATAGGTGATCGTAATTTACGACCATAGAGTGCTTGGAACGGAGTCATATGGATACTCGAATGATAACTATTATTGTACGAGAACTCAATCAAGTGAAGATGAGAATCCCAGTTTCCACCGAAATCCATGACACATGACCTAAGCATGTCTTCGAGCGTTTGAATCGTGCGCTCGGATTGCTCAACGGTTTGAGGATGATAGGCGGTGCTAAGATCCAATCGAGTTCCCAATGCTTTTTAAAGTGATGACCAGAAGTGAGAAGTAAAATGACTATCACGATCGAAAATGATATGCAAAGGTATACCATGATGACAAACGATACGCTGAACATAGATATGAGCGAGTTGATCAACCATACACTTTTCATTGATCGGAATGAAATGGGCCAATTTAGTCAAACGGTTAACTATAACCCAATACCATCGTGACGGTTTCGAGTAGTCGGGAGTTTGAACACAAAATCCATAGAGATATCCTCCCATTTCCAAACGGGGATGTGTGGTTGAACGAGCAAACCAGAGGGTCGTTGGTGCTCAGCCTTAACCTTAGCACAAGTAAGGCATTTACCCACACATAATGCGATGTCTTTCATCATACCGGGCCACCAAAATGTGGTCCGCGGATCAAAATACATCTTATCCGCACCGGGATGAATGGAATATCGAGACTTATGAGCTTCATACATGATGAATGTGCGAAGACCATCATGATTAAGAATCCACAAACGATCGAGGTAATACAACAAACCATCGCACTTAGTTTCAAGTTGATTCTCGACACCACAAGACATTTCTTCGTACATATTAACCTCGGTGACAGAGACATGTTGGGCTTCAAAGATACGAAGTTCGAGATTGGTTTGAATGGTCACACAATGAAGCAGAATTTTTTCACATGGGTCTTTCGACTAAGAGCTTCGGCTACAACATTCGCTTCACCAGGATGATAACGAATTTCGTAGTCGTAGTCGCTAAGTAGTTCAGCCCATAGTCGTTGCCGCATTTTTAGATCTTTTTGGTCGAAAATATGTTGAAGACTCTTTTGGTCGGTGAATACCACACACTTAGTTCCATATAGATAATGTCTCCAAATTTTCAACGTGAATACAACGGCACCGAGTTCGAGATCATGCGTTGTATAATTCTTTTCATTAACCTTAAGTTGTCGTGAAGCGTAAGCGATAACCTTACCTCGTTGCATAAGGACACAACCTAGGCCTTGATTGGAAGCATCGCAATAGAAAACAAAATCCTTATTGTCCTCGGGGAGTGCAAGGATCGGTGCATCGCAAAGCATGTGCTTAAGAGTTTGAAAGGCTTCATCTTGCTTTGCCCCCCATACATAAGGTTTATCCTTATGAGTTAGTGAGGTTAGGGGCAAAGCGATCTTGGAAACATTAAGGATGAAGCGACGATAATAACCCACAAGACCAAGAAATGAACGAACTTCGGTAGGAGTGGTTGGAGTTTTCCAATTCTTAATGGCTTCGATTTTGGCTGGGTCAACGTGGATACCCTTTTTGTTTACTATATGCCACAAGAACGGAATTTCTTTCAACCAGAACTCGCACTTTGAAAACATAGCATAAAGTTGTTCTTTCCTTAAGATATCAAGGACGGAATGAAGTTGTTTCTCGTGCTCGGCTTTGGACTTTGAATAGATAAGAATGTCGTCAATAAAAACAATTACGAATTTATCTTAATACGGTTTGCATACGCGGTTCATGAGATCCATAAACACCGCGGGTGCATTGGTTAGCCCAAAAGGCATAACCATAAATTCGTAATGCCCATAACGAGTTCGAAAAGCAGTTTTGGGTATGTCATCTTCATGCACAAGTAGTTGATGATAACCCGAACGAAGATCAATCTTTGAGAAGCATGAAGCTCCTTGGAGTTGATCAAAAAGATCGTCAATACGAGGAAAAGGATAAAGATTCTTGATTGTGAGTTTGTTGAGCTCACGGTAATCAATGTACATACGGAAGGATTCATCTTTCTTCTTGACGAAAATCACGGGTGCGCCCCAAGGAGATGAACTACGGCGATTGAACCCTTATCCAAAAGTTCTTGGAGCTAGTTAGGCAATTCTTTCATCTCGGAGGGTGCAAGACGATAAGGAGCCTAGCAATCGGGGTTGCACCAGGCACGAGATCGATTCGAAATTCCACATCACGAATAGGAGGGAGGCCAGAAACATCATCGGGAAACACCTGAGGATACTCGCGAACAACAGGAATGTCCTCACTTTTTCGTTCCTTCTTTTCCACCACATGGGCTACGAATGCAACATAATTCATGCACACGGAGTTGGACCTTTGCAAAACGGTTCCGAGAACCAAAGGTAAGATGCTATTCCTTACCTGGGGGATAACCCGACCACTATACTCAACCCTATGGACCCGAGAGAGACTCATAAATGCCATATGACCGACACCCTAGGCTGTCAACTGTGACCACATTAGTGGTTTCATTCCTATAATATTTTAAAACCGAATTCACTGGGATTCGTGGCTTTAATTCAGTAACTTTCTAATTATGGTTTACGTTATTTTAAGTTGTTAGTCGGGAATCCTGACTATCCCTTTCTTAACCTGTTTTCGTATTTTTGTTGGAGTAATCAACGTGGTGATTCAAATGATACTCCGACTACCCATATTTTGTTTTGATTGTTCATTATTTAGTTTGGTCGGTTAAAACACCATGTAACGCTGATCGGGCCGACAAACTACATTGCATTGATAATTCGTTAATTAGTTGAGAAATATGTAATGCTCATGGGCTATCCAACTCAGTTGTTTTTATTCGTTAGTGGCGTTGGGCCATTCAAATTGCCATGGAAAGCTCATCGGTGGCCAACATCCACAATTTATATTTCGTTGGTTTATTGTAAACTTTATCAAATAACAATCTAAATTTTAACTGACTTATCTTTTCGCGTAGTCATCACACATTAATCATATTGACTACATCATCTAATAACTATTTACGCAATGCACCCCCTCATCTTATAAACCTTTACTTTTAATCCTCATGATGTAATCCACTTACTTCTTAAGCAACATTATTATAAGTTATCTAAATAATTAAACATTTATTATCCTAATGTTTTCCTCAACTTATCATTCATCTTATAAATCTTTATTTTTTGGTCCCCGTAGAATGTCACATTTAAGAAAAAACCGTCATCCTCGACATCAATCGTTTGATTCTCACCACCACCATATAGCTTATAGCCAAAGAGTTAACTGCTGCGATCCCTAGGATAGCAACCCAAATTCGGAACCTCCATACAACCTACCTAAGCTTATCCATTAACCACTCTCCTTGTAACGATAAATCATCTACCACCACTCATCCTCACAACAAGAAACGTAAGAACCCGACTGCAACCAACCCTACTCAACCGCGAGCCTCATTAACTTGTCCGAAAAAGATACCTCACGAAGGAGCGTACCCAATTTGCAGTACTTGCAACCGACACCACCCGAGCAACTCCAATTTTCGTCTTTGCACCAATTGTAACCTTTATGGCCACCTTTCTAGCACTTTCCGTATCCCGCCTAATGCACAAGCCACCCCACGTTCTCAACCCGTTGCTCCTAATAGCCGTGCTTTCTATAATTGTGGAGACCCAAACCATCTTCGTAACATGTGCCCTCTACTTACTCATGACCATCAAGCCCAAACCATGACTACACCCTACTACTTGACCCATGCTCACCAGGATCAAACCCATCAACCTCATGCCCCTCAAGCTCCTCCCATCAATCAATCTCAACCTTACTTAACCCAACAATACCAAACGCCACAACCGCAAGCTCAAGTTTACTGGACATATTTCCACCAATCAACCTTCTTGAAAAAACTGTTCAAGCTCATGTTACTCAAGCTACCCCAAATCAATCTAATTCGACTTCTCCAACTCCTATGAATGCAACTCCTCATGATTCCCCAAGTCACGTCAATTAAGCTAATCAAGGACCCCGAAGACTTATGTCGTTTTCTTTATCTATCTTAATTTATCTCGTTTTTTCTTAATTACGTATTGTAACAACTCGTTACGGCTTTGAATTATTTCCCCATTTGAACTATTTATCTTCTATATTATGAAAAAAGCCCCTTTTGTTTAAATAGATTGTGTATTAAAGACTACTACTATCTTACCTACATCAAAGTTAACCATTAATAAGTTATCTCTTTTTCAAATTTAAATACTAATATTTTTGCGATGTCTTGACAAAAAGATTATTAAGAAAAAAAATTCCTTGCATTAGTAAAACCCACTACAACTTTTGAAATTGTCTTATACATTTAGTGATTCTCTAGTGTTAAATTAAAACTCCTCAAAAACCTTGTTTCATTAAATCATATTCTTTAAGTGTTTTGTAATCCACACAATGGGACGAGTTATGTGGACCATCCAACGATCTAAGTAGCTATGGATGCATACGTAATTACCAAAGTCCTCGCATGGAAACCATGATCCGAATAGTTGTGTGTCATAATAAAGAACCAAATGTAGTCGAGGTAATGATAAAAATGTAAAGGATGATAAGGACATGGTGGAAACGCCGCTGGTACATCCTATATATAAGAGTCCTTATCGGATTTTCATTTGGAGCGTTGTTTTAACTATTCAAAGTTCTGTATTATGTTTTTTATTTTATTGGCGTTTCTAATTTCAGGACGAAATTCCAATATGGGAGACTGTAACAACTCGGACCTTTCGATAATAAACGAATATCAAATTACCCGAGCCGTTTTCGTTTACGGGAAATTTAAATCAATATAAAATATTATTTATCTTTCTCTTAAATATTATATTTTTTATTATAAATATAATTATATTATTATTATTATTACTACATAAATTAACTTTAAAAATCAACAATTCTTACCCTAAACCATAATTTAACCCTATTATGTTTCCACCTCTTTAGTCTAGGGACTAATATGCAATATTGAAACATTATAACCCATTTATCCAGTATTCCCGTTTACCCAATTAACCAATATCTATATCCATGTGAAACCTGAGTTCAATTCTTGAGCAATGCGCTTGTTAACTTTGGAATTGATATGTGAATTTGATCATTCTTACCATATCTCTCTTCACCGACACATTAATTATGTACACTAGATAAAATTGATTCGTTCTTCGTGTTACTCTTGGACGACACGATTTCATTATGGTTATACATCAAAATTAGCTTATTAATCTAATTAAACCTCCAATTACAATCCATACATCATCTCCAACCTTTACCCCATAATTAATTTGTTAACGTGACCTTTTGGTGCATGTTCATCACCTCACCACTAGCGGCCCTGTTTCTGTATGATTAACCGACATCCAATAGTTGTTCGAGGTAATTGAATGCATGGTTTTTATCCCGATATTGTACTGAACATAAGCACTAAGATTGTTTAGATTAATTATAAACGGGTTGATCAGTTTGAAGTTCTAGGGTTCTTAATCAGTTTGTTCTAAACTGATGGTTTTTACAATTAAAGGAAGTTGGATCTTAACTGCATGTCGGCTTGGGCTAGTTGGTTAACATATGTCACAATGGGGGCAGAGGTCGCGGGCTCGACCCATTCACCCCGTTTTTTTGGAAAACCTTGTTTTATTCTTTTTAAAGTGTTCAACCTTTATATTATTAATAATAATAATTATTAAAGATTATTGTCATAAAAACCAGTTTGTAATACTCGTCTAACTAACGTTTTCGTTCGTGTATATATATGTATAGGCATATATGTATATATATATACATAAATATATATTAACTTATAATCTAATACTCTATATATAAAAATCAAGTAAACTATATATATTTTTATAGTTATAAAATTAGTAGTAATATTTTTCAAGACGTGTTTTAATAATTTCACTAATTATTTTATGTAATAAATCTTTATGTATAATATTATATTATAATTATAGTTACTTAATAAAGGTTATCGAGTTTTTGAAATCGATCTTAAATCTTTACTTAAGCGTATCCGTTACTCTCGTTTCTCGTAGGCTTTAACGTTCGCGTGTGACTTTTTCCGCCTTCGCATTATCATAATCACTTTTGTTCGTTGTCAAGGTGAGTACCACATTCCCCTCGTTTTACTCGTTTTCTCATGTTTTGGGGTCATATGCGTAATTTGTATTTCTCATATATACTTGTACACAAAACTACAACTATTATCTTATGTGTTAACAATTTATACCTTAGTTGTTTATATGCTTACATGCTTTACGTGATCATACGCCAGTCGTTATAGCTTTGTGCTTCTCGACATCTCATTTATACTTGCTCATTTGGTTAATATGTTATTCTCATATGACTTGTTTCAATTACTTATATTTTATATATTATATGTAAACTTAAATTGGTGTGTTGTTCACTCAACCTTGTGTTGCCAAAACTATTTTATTTTCAACGCATATGTAGGTTATCGTGTGGAGTGATTATCAAGATTGTTTGAAGCAACTTAGGATGCATGTTAGAGAAAATATACAAGAACTTAATTTTGGATGTTTAATGTAATTGTTCATTTATGAACATGATGTATTGGATTATTTAACTAATTTAATAGATATTGCCATACTTAATATTGCATAATAGTATCTTGAGAGTTGTGGGCAATCAGTTCAAGCCCCGGAATTTCCGCCATAGGTTGGGGAGTGACAATTATAGCCAAATCATTGTTCACTAACCATGGTATAATATCGAAATCAGCCTCAGGATTGAAGTGTCTAGTGGAAGCCAACTTGGCAATCCTTTTGTACGTGTTTGGATCTTGCAATAGATGTGTAGTACCCATGGTTGTTAGATTATGTAGCTCCCTATTAAAAATAATCTAGAGAAATCTTGGGTAGACTACGGATTTCTCCCTGTTGGGTTTCCTCAAATTTGAGACAAGACCTTCAAAAATCATTTTTGAAAAATTGAATGGCTATCTAAAGATGACAGCCACTGTTGCATTAGCCAGATAATGGCTCATTAAGGTCCAAGAGCCTTTACATGGTGCATATCCCTGAATAATATGACGTATCAGAAACCTATATAGGTTAGGGAACATTCCCTTCTTTAACTGGCCTTTGTTTACGTCACCCTGATAACCCATTGTCTCCTGAAAGATGGTCAAGAAACGGTTTGTGGAGAAATGGATTGGGTATTCAGCATCATCATTTAGTTGTAAGCTTGCTCTGATAAGTTGTCCAGTGATGACTATTTCCTGTCGAGTAACGGTAGCCTCCAACCGCCTACCGCCGGCGTCATCAATTAGTTGAGCAGAGTGCCAATAATCCAAATGATGATTTATGTAAATCAAAGGGCACTCAGTCAATGAGAACCGCAAATTAGATAATTGAAGCCATCTAATCATCAACACCACATCTTCATTATTAGGAGTCACTTGGAGTAGTGCACACATGTTGTGCTTCTTTTCGAAAGGATATGTCGGTTCGTCTGCCATATCTATTCATACATAAACAAAAAAACAAATTCAAAGTAGAGGTTAGTCACAAAGTTCATTACTTTGAAATGTTTTGGGTTAAAATTTGAAGAAGTAAATAGAAAATGTCATTAAAAACCTGTGCTTCGACAAATTAATAACCTACATAGAAAACAGAGATGTTAGTTAAACAGAAATTAAAGATGTAAATCCGCATAATCATAGTCGGAAAACATTCAATTGAATCTTACCAGACAAATTAGGTTACGGAAGTTATCAGAACGGTTAAAATTATGGTAAGAGAGAAAGAGATAAAATGCAATAGTGTTTGGAGAGAGAAGTGAAGTATGAAAATTTCACTAAGTCCCTCTTATATACCATTTGAAAGTGGGTTTTATATAAATTTTGTCTTTATGTGGGAAAAAGCTGTCAAGCTGTTAAAATATATCATTAAATATCTTTCCATTTAAAACTTTACTTGATAAAGCACGTTTTACAAACCTTGCTCGGAAAAAGTTTATTTACAAAGTTTGCTAGGTCATAAGTATTTTACAAAGGTTGATCGTTCCAGAATTTTTCAGATATAATAAAGTTAAAAATAAACTTAAGAAAATAAAATGAAGTAAGCTTACTCGAAATATAAGATTGCTCGAGAAACAAATCACAAGACAAATAATCAAGTATAAATCATCAAATAGGCAACCTTGCTAGGAATCAATAAAGAAACCCAAAAATAACAATTTAGAATTATTTCTAATAGTCAACCTTGCTCGAATATCTGAACATCAAAAACCTTAACCGAAATCTTATAAAAGTTAACAAATATTCGTTAAAGTTCATTTTCATAGAAAAGTGTGCTCAAAAATACTTCAGAAGTGGAAAGTGTGCTAGGAATCCTCAAACAAATGTAATAGGAAAGTAGAAAATGCTAGGGGTTTTCTCAAATTTACATGTATGGTAGGAGAACACTTAGAAAGTTTAAAACATTTAATCAAGTGTGCTAGAAGCATGAAGTTTTCTTGGAAGTTCTTATGAATTTAGAAAATCAACACCAAACAAATAAGTATGCTAGAAAAATATAAATTTCAAATAAAACAACAAAGCTTACTTGAAATAGACATGTAAAGGATAATCAGACATGTATCATATAATCATCAAGTGTGCTAGATAAACCAAACTTTCTAAAAAAACTAAGTTTACTTGAAAGTATTAATTTATCAAAGTATACCCGATAATACGTGAATAAATCATTTTAGCACACATAATCATCAAGCTTGGCATATCATCTTAAACATTCAATCAAAACAGCAAAGTTTGCTAGAATAGCTTAAAATATCAAAGCTTGCTAGGAGTCACATATTCAAACAAATTCAAATGTAAAACTTGCTCGAATGAGTCTAGCATCCTATAAAACAACTAAGTTTTCTAGAATAGTTTAAAAACATCAAAGCTTGCTCGAAATATCATAACCAATCATAAATCTTGATAGAATGAGCTAAAAGTCCTATAAAACAACTAAAAGTCTATAAAACAACTAAGTTTGCTAGAAAATTCAGAAATCATCAAAGCTTGCTCAAAATGCATCTTTTTTTTGCCTTAAACCAAATTTTTCATAGATTTATCATTAATATTCAATGTTTTAAGAGCAAATGGTGCATTAAGAGATCAACTTTCAGTTATATTTCTTTACTTTTCCTTTTAAAAAGATCTCAACATGGGATCATATTGGTTAAGTTGTTTCTCAGTACTTCATATCTCAACTTTATAATGACATATCAAACAGGTTAACAGCAGGTCTAGACTTAGCATGATTTTCATTGCTTTTTGATGATATGCTTTAAAGGTTCAATTATTTAGCATAATTAAAAAATGGACAACATTGCCTATGCTATGATGCCTCATATCTCTTCTCAAAGCTTATTTGGGTTTCCCCAGATCACCCCAATTTGACTTCAACCCCTGACATTTGGTCAAAATCTTTAATGACATAATAGTTAGATATTGATTTAAAATTTTCATTTCAAAACATCAAACATATGTGAGGTTGAACGTTGGACTTACAGGCCACACAAGTCGGACTTACAGACCTTTCATTACGAATGTTTAAAGGACTTATATTATTACCTCCACCCCTGTAGTTCTAGAAATTAACCCTCATGTTTGCATTTTCATAAATTTTTGTGAACATCTCAACTTTTGGTTGATAAAAAAAACATTGTTCACAGTTTTCTTTGTCATATATATAAAACGAATCATTTTGAAGACCAAATACCAACCGTCTTTTGTATGACTGGGTAGTCACTTTTCTGCCTATCATCCGAAGAGATGTATCTTGAGACACGCAAAGATATCAATGTATCTCCATATTAAGATTAGCATTTGCTATTTTGTTTATATCACCTCAGATTTTACACATCAAGGAAAGAAACCATGCATGATAGTGATTGTACTAATTGTCTTTTCAGCCTATTAAATCCATAAGATCATCATAAATAACCAATGTACTATCATTTCCAATTAAGGTTGGATCAATTTTTCACTTACAAATTTTTAAGCTTCTTCAAATCTTGAACTGAATAATCTTATCATGTCGCTAACACCGTACAATTTGCTCTGTTTTTTGTAAAAAGTGTTTTGAGTAAAAATTATTTTGAAAAACTTGTCATTTGAGCATACAATTTTGACATAAAAACCATACTTTGACACGAACAGAAGTAACATAATCAAGAACAATCGAAATATGAAAGACATAACTAAAATAAATAGACTCACACAAATTATGCATAGCCTATCTTCTCCTAATAAAATTATCATACCAGATTGTTCACATAATCAAATTCACATAATCAAAACATCATATAAGCACTCACATAATAGATCATTTCAAGTCATATTAAAATTAAGTATCCTGATGTCACACATTTTCACTAATTTTAAAGTAACTTAAGCATCTGAAAAACACATATGTCACATAGATTATTGTTAGTGCACGGTTTTGCGTCTCGAGTCTTCCTATTTAGAGATTTTTCTTTATTAATTTTATAATGGAAAAGTTATTTTTATTATAGTCCAGTTCATTAAAGTATGTCTAGTTCGTTAAGGATGTTTAACGAATAAACTGTTAAGTTTACTGTTCCTCCCATTCATTAAAGATGTTTAAAGAATGGGATGTAGTTCGTTATGTTTATTCTACATCTGTTAAAGATTCGTTACTTTTAAGTAATTCGTCATCAAGTTCACCATCAAATTTAATTCGTGCTTTCGGATTCGTCAAGCATGTGGTCTGATTCGTTAATATAATCTCTAACAAACTTGTGCCACGTGGCAAAGATTGTTATAACAGTTTTAACAACTTGATTCGTTAATTAACTGTAGTTAATTCGTTATCAGTTGTAGCTACTTCGTGCTCATTTTTTCGTCACCTTGAATCATGATTCGTTAATTTGATTTCTTAAGTTGAATCATTTATTCGTTACTCTGATTCGTTACTTTAAGTTTTAGTTCGTTAATCTTATTCATGAGATTAATTCGTCAACTTAACCTGATTCCATTGACTCAATTTGTTAACTCAGTTCCTTAGTGATTCGTTATCACTTCGTTATAAACGAATTCGTGTGGTACT